>NC_062554.1:10093250-10210750 GCF_016906955.1 Phacochoerus africanus | reverse complement strand
CGGTTGGACTTCTGGATTGTTAAGCATAAATTTTGCCCGCATTTTAGACTATTTCTTTAGGAGAGATTCCCAGAAGTGAAATTAGAGGATCGGAAGATATAAACATTTTTAAAGTTCCTGACAGATACTGCCAAACTGCTTTTCAGAAAGCTGTTGCCAATGGACACTTCCAAAATCGCCAGTGTGTTTTTCTACCAATATAGATTGGTCTGAGGGATAATAAAATTTAAGTGGAACACAGAGTCTTTAAATTATTAATGCAGCTGGAGAGGCATCATGAGCACAGCAGAGAGGCCTGCGGCAAAGGTTATACCTTTTTCCAGGTATGCAACTAATAACGAGTTAGTGTGAGCACACGGAACAGAAATTTTGCAAGCGTGAAGAGCAATGTAATTGGATTTCAGACTGTCAAATCTAAGGCCTGTATCTGCTTTGTTCGTTGCTGCACCCCAATACACAGGACGGTGCCTGGCACGTAGAGTCATGCAATAAAAAATTGCCGAATTAACACAGAATCTTCTTTCAGATGCAGCTTTTCAGCAGCTGGAGCATTTTCAGCCACTCCTGGATTCAAAGGAAACATGACTGGCTGGATTCAACACCCTTGCAAAGGTCTGTTCCATCCCGAGATTTGATTTCAACTTTGGAAAATCAGTTTAAATGAAGGGGACACAATACGGCTCTCTTTAGGAGAACAGCAAGGAAACACACTAAAAGGACATAGCTTGGCACCAATGGTGATGTGTTTACTTGCTTTTTTTCGCCTAAAGGGAGCCATATATATATATATATATATATATATATATATATGGCATATATAAATATTTACATAATACATAGATACATACAATTATTTTTGCAAGTATGCAAAAAATATAATTCAGTGAATGGTGTCACCTCCATAGTAGTCACTTTCATAGGCGATAAATTTATTCAAATGCTGCCCATGGTCAAGGCCATTTCAGAAGTTATCTTTAGTTCATTCTGTTATCCCTGGTTGTTAAGTTGGCACCATTTTCAGCATGGCCAGGTTTTTTTGGAGATATTACAAGGGTGAAATATAGGTAGTAGTGTGCGTCTTATCATTTTTAGTCAAGAACAGCACAAAACTTATTTCGTGAGCCAGAGTACGATTAAGGTAAAAGAGTCAATCTTTCCACTCTAGTTCACTCTCCTGACACCGTAAGGATTCCCTTCGGTGTTCCACAATTTCTATAGTAGTAAACTGCCATACATTGCCAGATCAATTTAGCATTAATGATGTTATCAACAGAAAAGGATCAATCATCTGTCATTTTTATAATCATACTTTATATACACTAGACAGACATCCGCAAACTATGGTCCAGGGACCAAATCTGGCTCACCATCTGTTTTTTCCTAGGACCTGCATCTACGAATGTTTTTATAATATTTTTAACTGTTGAAAAATTAATATTCTGTGACATGTGAAGACTTGGGAAATTTACATCCCAGGATCCATAAATAAATTGTATTAGGACACATCCGTGTTCCTCTGTTTCCACATGAGCTACGACTGCTTTTGCATTAAAACGCTGGGATGTTAGAACAGACACCATATGGCCCACCCAAGCCTAAGACATTTTCTTTACTGAAGTTTGCTGACTTCTTTGCTACATTTAAGTGGGTCCTTGGAGGTACTGAAGTTTTCCACCCCAGATTTTTTTCCGTTTTTTTTTTTTTTTTTTTTTAGTCTTTTTTGCCATTTCTTGGGCCGCTCTCACGGCATATAGAGGTTCCCAGGCTAGGGGTTGAATCGGAGCTACAGCTGCCGGCCTACACCAGAGCCACAGCAACGTGGGATCCGAGCCGCGTCTGCAACCTACACCACAGCTCACGGCAACGCCGGATCCTTAACCCACCGAGCAAGGCCAGGGATCGAACCCGCAACCTCATAGTTCCTAGTCGGATTCGTTAACCACAACGGGAGCTCCTCCCCTGGATATTAATACTGGGACAAGGGTGATGCAACTGGGACAGTGTGTGCAAGGATCTGATAAGGCAGAGACAAGAGAAGAGAAATACAAGGGTGTCGCCTCAAGTAGGATGTAAAAACCTGATCAAAGCTGATAGCTTGGATACATCGAAGCAGCAGCTGGAGAACGCGGGGTTGCATACACAGTCCCAGCAGCAAAGAAGAGTCTTACCAACTGAGCCACATGGGACCCTGGGGACCCATCCCAAGGAGCCTAGGGAGTCTGCTGGCAAGGCTATCTGCAAACAGCAGGCTGGTTGATCAGTACATGTGACACAGTGACGGACAGTTCGCAGTGGCACCCCATTCCTTTACTAGATGTTCTCAAGCCCTTTGGCATCCAGATTTATCTGGGCATCTCCAAAGTTAGGTCTGAACTCAAAGAAATGGACCTGAAAGGAAGCCTCTGGAAAGCAGGCGCCAGGTACCCGTTCTTCCTGAACAATAACCTCTCAATGAGAACTTGGAGCCAGGGGCAGCTTTCAGAAGACTGCACAATGATCCACATGTGTTTCAAAATCATACACCGGTGAACATTTTATTCTTTCTGTTTCTGGTCATGATTAGTGGCACAGGCAGAGGGTGGGGTGATGGGTGGAGAAAAGATTAGATAAACCCAATGACCCGCCCCCAGGGAAGGTGCCTATTCCTCCCGGACTTCCACCTGTGGTACAGAATATTCCATGTGCATTCTGAACCAGGAGGGGGAAGATCAGCCTGAAAGCCAAAGAGACTACCTTGACTGTGGGTTCAGCTTGAAAATGATGGTCAAGGTTTGCGGATGGTCAGCTCTCTTTTTGAGGCCCCCGAGAGAGAGCAGGCTTTATCTGCTGTGGTTAGATGGAGCCTCTCCTGCCAGGTAAAATACAGTTGCTGGGAGAATAGGATCTGGATATTATATCACGACTCCTGACTACCAGAGGTACCCAAACTGCCTCAAGAAACTGGTAATACTGGTTGCCTCCGGGGAGTGGAACCCCTGGTGCCTACGGGCAAGAGGAAGCTTTTTTGTGGCTTCCCAGTGTGTCCCTTATACATGCATTAATTAAAAAACAAACAAACAAACATTCTCCTGTGTTGTCCTGCCGTGCTTCTTGCGAAGAGGAGGACAACCTGGGGACTGGGATAGAATGGACAATCTCCTTATTCGAGACGTAGGGCAGAAGTGGAAAGCTGGACGAGGGATAACAAAAATTAGAAGAGAGAGGGGTTGCAGCTGAGTGGAAAACCATGCCCAAAAGGGCAATGCCAGCTCAGCACATCAAAGCTGACAAAAGCAGCTGTGGGAGCTTGGGGAAACGGAGGAGCAAGAACAGACTAATGGAGCAGTAACTGAGTTGGTACCTGAAAAAAGTCAAGGACAAGGGCCTGGGGCATAATGATGGGTGGATCCCTGAGATGATAAGAGCAGAAGCTCAGGAGTCCTAGGCAGCAAGGTGCAGGCTGGGCAGTAAGAAAAAGAAATAAAATGGATTTGGCAGGTGGACACCTAAAGGGTACGGGTTACATGAGAACTCTCTTGCCTGGGATGGATACTCCTTTGTTTTTTTGTTTTTTTTTCTTTTATTTATATTTTTGGGGGATACTCCTTGGAGATTATGCTCTAGCCTGGATTTTCAGCAGCCATGTATGAATGGCTTGCTCTGCAAGAGCATTTTTTTTTTTTTTTTTTGGCTGCACCCACCACATCCAGAAATTCTGGGGCCAGGGATCAAAACCACATGACGGCAGTGACAATGCTGGATCCTTAACCTGCCACACCACTAGGGAACGCCTCTGCAGGAGTATTTTCACTTCCCCCCAAACTTGAGGCTTCCTAGGGTTTATCATCATCTCACTGAACATTTTCTGGGAAGCCTTGCAAATGTGCAATGGGTTCAGGGAGTAGTTGGATCTGATTTCCAAACAGGGCATGGTCTAAAGTAATAAATTAGGGAGGAAGCGAATCTGACTAGCATCCATGAGGACGCATATTTGATCCCTGGCCTTGCTCAGTGGGTTAAGGATCCGGCATGGCTGTGAGCTGTGGTACAGCTCTGATTTGACCCCTAGCCTGGGAACCTCCATATGCCACAGAAGTGGCCCTAAAAAAAAAAAATTTAAAAAAAGGCTAAAGTAATAAACTAAGATCTTTTCATTAAGCTCCTTGGAACAATTTGAATTCAATCTCCCGATTACCTGCTCCTACTTGCCTTTTGTCCAAACCCTGTCTGGGCCAACCCTGCTTCCGGTCCCCTGCACTCCAGCATGGTCTTGCTCTAGCATCTTTGGCAGGGTCACTCCCAGCCTGGTCACAGGACAGGAATAAATCCAGAAATGAGTTCTCTCAGGACCTCTGTGTTATCACAGATTAGAGCTCATGCCCGCAGGTCCTGCTGTAGGAACCTGGCTTGGGCACAGAAGCATACAATTCTGCAGCCATCACCCCCAGGCTGAGCCAAGATTCACATTATATTCAGCCCAGAAGTTGCCCGCTTTGGGAGTTTCCTCCAGAAGTGCAGTATCCCTGTTGGCAAGGACTTACGGGGAGCCCGGGGCCTCATCTGATGCAGGAAGAGGTAATGATCCTGAGATGAAAAGTCTAGAAAGTGCTAAGCAGGCAGAAGTCTGTGAGCCGTTGCTTAGCTTGGGAGTTTTCCTGCACAGTATCTTTTAGCTGTGGGATAAGCTCTAAATATCAGGGGGCCTCAAAGCTGACGCTATTAGTGGGGAACTCAGGCAATAGAGAGGAGCTAAAAATAATTGGAATAAATGTGGGGCCTCTGCTATCAACCAATATTGTTTACTAACTTGGCAGGTAAATAACAGGAGCTGTTCTATGCAGAAATCCGTGGGTGAGGACAGAGACACTGGCTAATCCCCTGGAATGCGAGTACTAACCATCCCACCCCCACCCGACACACACACTCTTCCACCAGACCTTCTGGGATGTTTCCGGTCTATGTGGTGTGACTTGGAACCCACTTGGGGAAAAATTTCATTCCACAAATCCTGACAGAGAGCCAGCGAGCGATAAAGGAGGTTGAACTTGCAGAGCCTGTGCTCTTGGGAGGGTTTGATGAGAAAATTCAATCATCAAATACGTGCGTTACTACAAACCTAGGCACAGACTCAGGGAGATGCAATGTATGAGACTAGATAAGAGTTGGGGGCCAAGAAGAGGAAGCATACTACCCCAGACTGTTTGTCTTCTGCATGACACCATTAGCTTCCTCTTGAGACTCTGCTGTTTCAGCCAAGAGTGCCATTATTTTCCTACCGAGGCAGGTCTGAAACCTCCTGCTGTTCCACCTGCCTGGGGAGCTTGCCCCAACTCCCTAGCCCCCTTGTCTCATCCTCCCTTTCAGATCCAGTTCAGAAGCCACCTCATCCAGCAGTCCGCCCAGCCCTTGGTCTTATTTCAAAACCTCACACGGCCCATACGGAGCAGGGTTCTAAAAACTACAGGCGCTCAAAACACACACAAACCCAACACTGCTGGTATTGGTTACTAAAAACAGGCTGCTGTGTGGTCATCAGCACGAGGGCAGCCGACTGCCTTAATTCAAGCTCTAGAGTGTCACCTTGGCCTTCTCCTCACACATCACAGCCTGGACCTGAGTCCCCAGTTTATTAAAGCAGATCCTCCTCCTCCAGCAGAGGGGAGACACCCAAATGAGTGTGTGTCGGGGGGGGGGGGGGGGGGATTCCACAGCTCAAGACTAGAAAGAAGCAAACTCAGCTCTTCTGTAAGGGGTAGGTCTGTGAGAAGGTTATGGTGGCCGATCACTGAGTTCTGAGGGGCTCCCCCTGAGTCATTTGGGCTGGATCAGCCCTTAGCACTGCTCCCTATGTCAGCATGCTACTGCCTTCTGCACCATACCTCAGACCCTCCCTGTGAAGCAGGCTGGAACTGCAGGCCTTCTTTTGGGATCCTCCCAGAGGGGTATGCCTCCCTGGGCACAGAGAGGGAGATTCCAAGAGGTTCTGCTCCCACCTTTCATGGGTATAGGATCCCTTGAGGCAGGAAATTGAGCAAAAAGAAGAAGACAGCCATAACAAGCTAAGGTCTGGGCAGTGAAAAGATCCAACCTCATTTAGAAAAAAGAAAAAAAAAATTCAGGCACTAGCCAGTACCAAAGTCAACAGCCAAAAGGTCTTCAAAGTTGTGGAGCACAGCAAGGAAGATGGCTCAAGAGTCGAGCAAAGAGTAAGGAACAGGGCCAGGACCAGGAGGGAGGAATGGGAAAGAAGCTGAAAACAGATGAGTAGCAAGTGAGGGTGCCTAAGCCAGAGGCAGCTTTCCAGCTCGGGTTCAGCTACCCCACAGTCCTTTCACCACGGTGTGAACCAATCCTGAGCGGCCCTGGTGGGAAGGCTTGCTGAAGATGAAGGCTGCAGAAGCTGGCTGGCAGGGTAATGGATTTTGGGATGGGATAGCGGCAGAGGCATTTCCCCACCAGCTTTGCACTGAAGAGGACTCCATGTTTCAGAACCTGCTCCCTTTTTCCCCACACATGAGCTATTTTTCCTCGTTTCCTTGGAAAGATCAGACCGAAAGTCAAGTTTGCGAGGTTGAGGCTCACCCTTCAGAATACCTGATATAATTTTTGCAGAAACTTTTCTCATATTCAAGTTTTCTTTGAGAATGAGTCTAACGGTTTCTTTATCTAAATTTAACTCTTCAGCCATCATCCTCACGGTTAACTGCCTGTTGGAACAAACCAAGTCCTTGACCTTCTGGATATTTTCATCCGTCCGGTGAGTGACCGGACGACCACTTCGGGCATCATCTCGAATGTCTTCTCGCCCTTCTTTGAACCTTTTGTGCCAGTCAAAAACTCTGGCCCTTGACATGACTTCCTCCCCATAAGCTTCTTTTAAAAGATGGTGGGTCTCGCTTGCCGACTTGTTTAATTTCACGCAAAATTTGATACTAATCCTTTGTTCTAGATAGCGGTCACTCATTTTGGCACTTGAACACAAGAACGTTAAGAGGCCACGACTGTGAGGGGAAGACAGAGGGGCCAATCTTTATAGGGCTGCAGGTGGCATCACGTCGCTATTCTTGCTCCTCTGGAAGCCTCATCAGGGAAGTGTATTTGCTTTTCTGAGTTTCAGCCCCTTGGCTTCCAATCGAGAAGGTGATGAACCCAAAGAGCAGCTGCAAAGTTGGGGAAAATGAAATCTCCTACAACCCACAACAGCGTCCAACTCGTGCCCGGAGATCTGCTGGGGTGGGCACATCAGTCACCAAGGTCGCCCCGTTCTGCAGCCCCTGAGTCTAGGCGATTTCTGCAATAGAAGCCCGTGTGGTGGCAAGTGAAGCCAGCAAGAAGCGATGCACCGGTGATGTAACGGGCAAGCTAGTCTCCGATCTGAGGAAAGCCGCGCACGCCAAACCTACCGGAGGTGCCTGGGGCTCGGTTGCTCCAGAGTCCCGGGAGACACGCCCGCATGCGCCAAACCCTCCCCTTGCGCTGTAGGCCGTGCGCGCAGGCGCACTGCGGCAGTCCGCGCCAGGCCCCGCCTCCGCCTTGCCACACCCGAGCGGGCGCGCTTCCTTGCGCGTGCCCGCCTGCAGAGAAGTCGGCGGAAAGGAGGGGGCGGGGGAGGAAGGCTGAGGGAAGAGAGGGCACCCCCGGGCGCCAGGGTGCATTGTGGGAAGGAGGCGGCAGCGTCCCGGGCGGGCGGGAGGTGCACCAGCGGCGGCGGCGGCGGTAAATCCTCCCGGCCGCTCACAGCACTGTGGAGCCGCGTCCCCAGCCCGGCCTCGGACCGCGGCGCCCCTCCTGCCCCTCGCGGCTTCTCGCCCGCCGGCCCCTCCCCTCGGCGCGCCGGCCCTGCCGAGCCGGCCGGCCGGCCTGGCTCCCCTCCCCGGCCCCGACGGGCGGGTGGGCTGCCCTGAGGAGGCGGGGAGGGGAGGGCTGGGCCGGCCGGCGGGCAAACGAAGATGCCGAACTTCTGCGCGGCCCCCAACTGCACGCGGAAGAGCACGCAGTCGGATCTGGCCTTCTTCAGATTCCCGCGGGATCCGGCCAGGTAAGCGGCGGGCGTGGAGCCGGCCCCTCCGGCCCTGTTCTGCGGTGCGCGCTGCCAGCCGCCGGCCCCGGGCAGGCTCCAGGGCTAGAGGGGGCGGTGGGAGGGGGCACAGCTGTCGACCCCAGCCCGCTCGAGGTGAGGAGCGGGCCGCGAGCGGAGGACCGGCTGGAGCTCGAGGGCCTCGGAGCACGTGCGGCCCCGGGGGCTTGGCGCGTAGGCCACCACCCGAAGTAAGAGGCAGCTGAGGCGGCGCAGGCTGGGTAACGTGGGCTGTCGCCCTAGTTAGCTTGCTGTGTGACCTCGGGCAAGTCGCTTGCGTCTCTGGGCTTTAGTTTCCCCAGCTGTCAAAAAAGGCACTTGGATGCTACGGTTGTGGTCGCCGGGGTCCTTCTACTCCCCCCCCCCCCCGCCCGCCCCGGCAGTGTTTCTTTTTGGAGTCTGGCCACATTTGAGCTCAAGTCAGGTCACAAGTGCACCTTCCTTCGGACTTGTTCACGGTTCAAGTTCTGGGTCAGACCGTTACTCATTATCTCACTTGCTTAAGGTGGGGAGATAACGGGGGCGGGGCGGGGTACGCGTGAGGGCAGGGGCATTGGTATTGAAACCTCTTCCTGGAGGTAACCCACGTGCTCTGGCTTGTTTTTAGGGAGCGCTAGTGTAGGGATGGCGTTTGAAGGATGAGGATTTTCCCCTTGGCCTCTCTTGTTGATTCACTCATTTCAAATCCATACCTACTGTGTGCAGAGCACTAACGTTAGGTGATGCAGAGTCAGAGGCGAATTGACAGTGTTGTTCTCTGCAGAAAGTTCGCAGTCCATTAAGGAGACAGATGAGTAGCAGGCGATTGTCATATAGCATACTAGTTATTCATTCCACAAATGTTTTTTGAAGCCCTACTCTGTACCAGACTTTGTTCTGAGCAGCGGGAGCGCTAAAATGGGAAAATTGAAGCACCTGCTCTCATGGGAAAATGTACAGCGTGTCAGATGATGATAAATGCTGTGGAGAAAAAAAAGCACATGTTCCGGTCCTGCAGGTGAGGTAGGGGAATAGGATTAGCAGGGGAGGCACAACTGCTTTTTTAAATAGGATCATCAGAGAAAGCCTCACTAAGAAGGTGAATTTGAGGAAAGAGCAGAAGTAGGTAAGGGGGCCAGCCTTGGAGATATCTAGGGGTAGAGCATTCCATTCTGGAAACAATAAATGCAAAGGCAGGGCATGCTTGTTAGAGGCACAGCCCAAGGCCATGGACTGCTAGAATTGGTTTAAGGAGGGAGGGAGAGGGCAAAGATGAGCCCTCAAAGGGTGTGTGCCCGGTAGGGGCCAATAGTGTAGACCATGGGAAGCACTGTGACATTTATTCCGAGTGAAATAGGAATTCCTGGAGAAGTTTAGAACAGAGGGACCTATCTGGCCCCTTGTTAAATAGATTGTAGGGAAGCAAAGGTGTGAGCAGGAAGACCAGTTAAAGGCAGTTGCAATAATCCAGGTTAATAGGAGAAAAGGTGGTAATTAGTTGCGTTTGAGACATGTTTTGAAGGCGAAGCCAACAGTATTTGTTAATGGTTTAGATGTAGCTTGCAAGAGAAAAGAAGTCAAGAATGATGACTCTAGGATTTTTTTTTTTTTTTCAGGGCTGCACCCGTGGCACATGGAAGTTACCGGGCTGGGGACTGAATCTGAGCTGCAGCCGTGGCAATCCCAACTCCTTTAACCCAGGGCTGGGGAACAGACCCACACCTCCGCAACGACTGAGCCACTGCAGTTGGATTCGTTTCTTAACCCACTGCACCACAGTGGGAACTCCTGATTTAAGATTTTTAACCTGAGCCTTTACTGACCTGTGGATGGAAGATGGGGAGGAGCAGATTTGGTGGAGGAATAGTAAAAGTTTGATTTAGGACGTGTGAAATTTGAGAAGCAGTTTGAAGTTTGTTAGACATTCAAGAATAGGTGTCTTGGAGTTCCCTTTGTGGCGCAGAGGGAAGGATTCCGACTAGGAACCATGAGGTTGAGGGTTTGATCCCCGGCCTCTCTCAGTGGGTTAGGGATCCTGGTGTTGTCGTGAGCTGTGGTGTAGGTTGCAGCCATGGCTCGGATCCGTGTTGCTGTGGCTGTGGTGCAGGCCAGCAGCTGCAGCTCCTATTCGACCCCTAGCCTGGGAACCTCCATGAGCTATGGGTGTGGCCCTAAAAAGTAAAAAAAAAAAAAAAGAGAGAGATTAGGTGTCTTTCTTCTTACCATATCCTGAAATGAACCCCAAATGACCCATATTTAGATCAAGGATCTAAGTATTTAAGAGTTAAAACCATGAAAAGATATACAAGTCTCGAATTTAGAGACTTCTAGACTGAAAATTGTAAATATGGGTGTTCTCAGTTTGTGGAGGGTATTTAAAACCATGGAACTAGGTAAATAAAAGGGAGTAGGTTTGAGGATTGAGCCCCGGGGCGTCCCTGGTGTTTATGTTTAAAGTTGGGGGAGATGAGGAGGAACTAGCTCTGGAGAGGGAGGGATAGCTGTTGGGTTGTGTGAGAACAGAGAAGAAGAGTATCCTGATCTGATGGCCTCACCCCTTTAAGCTTTATCTTCCTTTGACCCAAACTGTAGCCCAGGCGCTGTCTTGTGAGTATATTTCACTTGCATAATGAGGGCATCACTAGTCAGTTCTGGAGCACAGGTCCTTTGTGTCTGTAGGTAGTGAGGACTCTTCATTATTCTCCTTGGTGGGTGAGTGTGGCCTGAAGGGGCTTGGTCTCAGATTTGGGAGGGGTTTTTCGGCTTAGTTCAGTATCCCTTGAAGTGCCGGAATACCCTCCATAGTAGTGGCTTTTAAACCTTTTTTGAGTCTCTGTCCCCTTTGAGAATCTAGCATTAGGACCCTTGAGAACAGACAGACCCAGTTTTGTATCAGGGTAGTAATGAACCTGTTGGGGCCCCGTGCGTTCCTGACGGGCAAGCCTTTGCTGAAACAGCCCCAGTGCCAGTTCCTTCGCTTTGTGAGGGACACTCGAGGATACTGGACAAGTTGGGTTGTTGTTTCTTCCTTGCGTTGAGGGGAAATGTGCGTCCCTATAATTTATGCTTTGGAGGTTTTAGTTTTGTCCTCAAGGTCACAGTGAACAAACCTGGGCACCTTTTGGTGTAAGAGCCCTGTGAATATCTCGAGACCAACTTATGAACTCTTCTTAACTCTTAAGAAAAAAAAAATTGAGGTGCTCGCATACCATATAATTCACCCATCTAAAGTGTGCAGTTTAGGAGTTCCCATCACGGGCGCAGTGGAAATGAATCCGACTCGGACTATGAGGTTGCGGGTTCGATCCGTGGCCTCACTCAGGTGGGTGGGGGATCCGGTGTTCCCAGGAGCTGTGGTGTATGTAGGTCGAAGACGCAGCTCAGATCTGGCGTTGCTGTGGTGTAGGCCGGCAGCTGCATCTCTGATTCGACCCCTAGCTTGGGAACCTCCATGTGCCGCAGGTGTGGCCCTAAAAAGACAATAAATAAATAAAGTGTGCAGTTTAATTGTTTTTGGTATATTATATTATTTTTTAAAACTTTGGTAACATATGTATGGTTGTCCCTTGGTTTCTGCAGGGGATTGGTTCCAGGACTCCCTGCCAAAATCCATGGATGCTCATGTCCCTTATACAAAATGGCAGTAGTATAACATAAAGGTAGCAATTTTAACCAATTTTTAAATTATTTTTGAGTGTATAATTCAGTGGCATTAGTTATGTTCACAGTGTTGTACAGCCATCACCATGGTTTCCACGGCTTTTTCATGACCCCAAGCAAAACTCTGTTAAGTGATACCTCCTCTTCCCACAATCCACTTTCCCGTCTCCATGAATTTGTCTGTTCTAGGTACTCTGTGCTCAGTCTCTGAGTAGAATCATACAACAGTAGTCCTTTTCTGTCTGGCTTGCTTTACTTAACATAATGCCTCCAAAATCTTAACTTTTTATCCAAACCAGATCTTTTACTATAGAATTTCAAGTTCTCCTGTATTTGAGAGTTTCTTTTTCACCATGCCCAGAGTTAATTATAGTAAAGTAGTTTCTGGAGTTGTTATTTGAATCAATAACAGTATTTTTATTGGTTATAACTAAGTTTTGTTTGTTTTGTTTTGTTTTTTCCAGTAAACGGGTTGTAGAAAGGTTGACAAAAGGTGACATTGCCAACCTATAGTCTTCCAAAGTTAACTCACATTGTTAACTAGCAATAAAGATAAATATATTTAATGCTTTTAAATAGTACATTTTCCATTTATCGTTTTTATAAATTCCATGCTTTTAGAAACAGCTATTTAGAGGTAACTTAAAATTCGAGGGCAATTAATAAAGGACACGATGTGGAATTTCCTATACTAATACCTCATATCGGTTTAGAAAAAGTGGCACTAATGTACTTTTTCAAAAATATAAAATGTTAGAATCAAGTTACCTTAGGGCAATGCCAGAGAGATAAATTGCCTAAAATTAAAGTTAAAAAGGAGTTCCTGCTGTGGCACGGTGGGTCAATGATCCATCTTGTCTCTGCGGTGTCTGTTTGATACTCAGGTTCTATCGATAGCCCAGAAACTTCCATTATGTCGCACCAAAAGAAAAAAAAAGTTTAAAAAATTGTCTGGTAGTTCCCTGGTGGCGCAGCAGGTTAAGGATCTGGTGTTGTCACTGCTGTGGCTCAAGTTCGATCCCTGGGCTGGGAACTTGAGCATGCTTGGGGCGGCCAAAAAAAATTGCCTAAATCATGATTGCTTCTAGGATGGTTTGACGAATGTCCAGGCCTGGCAGGAACCTGGGGGCAGTTCACCGTGCAGCTCATCCCCAGGCCAAGTGAAGGCGCAGGGAGAGCTAATGAATTGCTCCCGTTAGCGCGGGTTGCGCAGCTCAAGTGCTCTTCTTCCACCTCAGGCAGTGAGTGCTTCAGTACCAGCTCCTCCCCGAGATGGCGAGGTCTTCCAGGGTTCTTTTGGCAATTTAATCAAAGTTAATTGAGAGTTGATGTACTCTACCTTGTAAAATGTAAAACAGTGGTTTTCCAGGCACTCACGGGGGTCCCCAAGACCCCTTAAAGGAATCCACAAGGTAAAAATTACTTCATAATAATGCTCTGACATTATTTGCCTTTTTCATGCTCATTCTCTCTCAGGAGTGCACAGTGGAGTTTTTCAGGAGCTGTATAGCATTATAAAATCATTGTTCAGATAAATTATATATTTTTCTAAGATATTCTAAGTATGATTATCCAGATGCAGGTGTTTGGTAAACATTTTCTTTTTTTTCCTTTTCTTCTTCTTCTTCTTTTTTTTTTTTTTTTTTTGGTTTTTAGGGCTGCACCTGTGGCATATGGAGGTTCCCAGGCTAGGGGTTGAATCAGAGCTACGCTGCTGGCCTATACCACAGCCACAGCAGCATCAGATCCGAGCCGCGTCTGCAACCTATACCAGAGCTCACAGCAATGCCGGATCCTTCACCCACTGAGCAAGGCCAGGGATTGAACCTGCAACCTCATGGTTTCTCGTTGGATTCATTTCTGCTGTGCCACAGCAGGAACTCTGGTAAACATTTTCCTGGAAATGAACAAGATAAACCAACATTCAAGCAAAAATTAAAATTTTGGAAAATTTATATTCACTGCTTTGAGCTTGACAGCTTTCTAAGACTTAGACTTTTCTGGTACATGTGACTTTTTTTAATTTTTAAAAAATTTTCTTTGTCTTTTTGCCATTTCTTGGGCCGCTCCCTTGGCATATGGAGGTTCCCAGGCTAGGGGTCAAATCGGAGCTATAGCCACCGGCCTACGCCAGAGCCACAGCAACACGAGATCCGAGCTGCATCTGCAGCCTACACTACAGCTCACGGCAACACCCAATCCTTAACCCACTGAGCAAGGCCAGGGATCGAACCCACAACCTCATGGTTCCTAGTTGGATTCATTAACCACTGACCCATGACGGGAACGTCATGACTTTTTAAAATATATAATGAAATGTGTTACCATTTAGATGGTCTGCATATCTCACTGAACTAATTTTTCCCAAACTGATCAATTCATGATTTTACAAAAACATGCATGGGTAAAAGTTTATTCAGAGTGCAAGTTCGAGCAGCGGATTTTAACAGTGTGACAAAGCTCATTGGTCTGGTTTCAGATTCCACATTGCAACTAATTTTTAAGAAGTCACCACTTGTGGAGTTTTGGTGTGCTCTCAGAGACCATCCACAGTTATGTGGGAAACAGGGGAATATGGCAATAACCTTTTAAACTATGTATCAGTGTGAGGTCATTTTCATATACTTCAGCCAAAATAAATATGGCAACTGATTAAATACAAAAGCAGATATGAGAACCTAGCTGTCTTCTATTCAGCTAGGCATTAAAGAGATTTCCAAAGATGGAGAACAGTGTCATTCTTTTTACTAAATGTTTTTTTTTGTTTTGGAAAATATAGTTATTTTTCATTAAAATGTTATCTATGTTAACATGTGTTGGGATTGCTTTTTTTTTTAGGGCCACACCCAAGGCATATGGAAGTTCCCAGGCTAGAGGTTGAATAGGAGCTGCAGCTGCTAGGCTATGCCACAACCACAGCAGTGCTCGATCCCAGCCACATCTATGACCTACACTGCAGCTTGTGGCAACGCCGGATGCTTAACCCACTGAGCGAGGCCAGGGATTGAACCTGCATCCTCATAGATACTAGTCGGGTTCTCAGCCCACTGAGCCACAACAGGAACCCCAGGGATTGCTATTTTTGATGAATAAATATTTTTAAAATTTCTGAATTTTAGTTTCTATAATGATAAATATTGATAGATAAAATGCACATAAACAGAGGTTCTTTAGATCCTCAATAATTTAAGAGGTAAAGGGTCCTGAGACTGAAGTTTGAGAATCACTTCTGTAAAATATAATCTTAAAGTACTTTTATATGATCTCATTTAATCCTCCAAACAATGCTATGAATTATAATAAAAATAATACTTAAAGAACACTTCATATTCTGTGTGCCAAGCACTATTCTATGTGTTTTACTTGCAGTTTTTCACTTAACTCTTGCTGTAAATTTTGAGGTAGTCCGTGCTTTCTGATGTCACAGCAGCCGTAGAGATTAGCCAACTCGTTCAAGTTCCTACAGGAATATCTGAAACCCCAAATGAATGTGGAGTAAAATATGTAATATTACCCAAACCTATTTGACCATGGAACAGTTTTTTGGGTTTGTTTTGTTTTTTTTTTTTTTTTTTTTTTTTTGTCTTTATGCCTTTTCTAGGGCCACTCCTGCAGCATATGGAGGTTCCCAGGCTAAGGGTCGAATCAGGGCTGTAGCCGCCGGCCTACGTCAGAGCCACAGCAACGCGGGGATCCGAGCCGTGTCTGCAACCCACACCACAGCTCACGGCAGTGCCGGATCCCCAACCCACTGGGCAAGGCCAGGGATCGAACCCGCAACCTCATGGTTCCTAGTTGGATTTGTTAACCACTGAGCCATGACGGGAACTCCTTGGGGGTTTTTTAGTTGAACAGTTCTTTGACTGGTGTTCCTTGGAGTATGTTTTAGAAACGCTGCATTAGTAGGAGATGACTGAAGGAAAAAATACAAACAAAATTTAAAAGGGAGTGGCAGTGATGGTTGAATAGTACTGAAAAGGAGTGTAAGATGAGGATGGAAAGTGACCATTGGATTTGGCAGGATGGAATTAATCGTGAGGAAATCTTGCGCCATCTCATTTGTCCTGCCCAGCTTATAAATCATCCCTTTGTGCAGTGTATCCACACTGTGTACACTACCCACTCACTAGTATCGGAAGAAACAGTGTGTGTAGGATTCAGTACTATAACGACACATGACTTCAGGCACCTACAGAGGGTCTTGGAATGTGTCACTGGCCAGGAAATGGGGACTTCTGTACAGAGAAGTAGAGGAGCCTGGGGGGGGGGGGGTGCGTGTATGTGTGCACGTGCAAACTCATGCCCATACACATATACATATACAGATCTCATGTTTTGAAATCTGAAAAGTTTCCGTCAGTAAGTGACATTTGAGCTAAGATCTGAAGGCTGATCTTTGCATAAGCTTTCCTGTACAAAGGAAGTGAAAAAAAAAAAAGATAGAAAATTGAATAAATAGCCTGGGGAACAGCCCTAGGATAGACGGGATCACTGTGCATCCATGAAACGGAAGCAAGGCCTGTGAGGGGCCGGAGAGCCGGAGGGGTGTGTGTGTGAAGATGGAAAGGTGGACCAGGTCAGATTGTACAGTTTGTAAGATGGGAGGAGTTGGGTTTTGGTTCTTTATCCTAAGAGTAATGAGAAGTCACTAGAGGATCTTAAGCAGGGAAGGAAAGTTCTCAAATAGGCTTTTTAAAGCATTTGCCACATGGAGAAGGGATTAGAGAAAGTCAGAAGACCAGTTTGGAAGTGGATGGACTAGGAGAGTCATTCCACTCTGCCAAGGGGGAAAAAAAAAAACGCTACAGAACTAGACTCTAGAGTGTGGGCATGCCAAGACAGGCGGGACATGGTTTAAAAAAAAAATTGGGGGATAACTGTGTAACTATGTATATACTTACACATGTACACAGATACAGGTATATACGTAAAAGACATAATATGTAATTTTTATAACATTGATGTAAAACGTATATACACAGAAGATCACAAATCATGAGTGTATGGCTTGTTGGATTTGCCCAGATTAAAAAAAAAATAGAATATTACAAGTTCCCACTGCGGCTCAGCAGTAACGAATCCGACTAATATCCATGAGGACTTGGGCTTGATCCCTGGCCTCACTCAGTGGGTTAGGGATCCGGTGTTGCCATGAGCTGCGGTGTAGGTCGCAGATGTGGCTCGGGTCTGGCATTGCTGCGGCCGTGGCATAGGCCAGCAGCTACGATTCGACCCCTAGCCTGGAGACTTCCCTATGCAACATGTGCAGCACTAAAAAGCACCCCCCCAAAAAAACAAAAGTGTGTGTGTGTGTGTGTGTGTGTATCACTAACATGCCAGACTTACTCTCCTCTGTGGCCCTTTCGGTCATTATTTCACCCTCCCCAGTGGTAGCCCCAGTTTGACTTCACATGCATTAGATTATTTGGTTATTGAGGAGAAGGGAAGTGGGAGAAGGAGCTTCCCTTCTCCTCAAAAAGTACGAGACCGGTGTCTAGAACCTGATGAACTTTTGCAAAGTGAACACACTGAGGTAACGTGGAGAATCTCAGAAGCCTCCTTTGTGTGCACTCCTAGTTGTACCTCTCCCCAGATGTTTCCACCTTTCAGTCGTTACTGTGTTGGGGGGTCTCCAAAGCCACCCCCATATTCAGAGATTCACTAGGACTCGTGGAACTCAGTGTGTAGTTGTACTCACAGCTAAGACGTATTACAGCAGTGTGGTAAGGACACACATCTGGATCACAAGGGGGAAAGGACACAGGTAGAGTATGAGTACAGAAGCATCTGTGTCTACACAGCCTACCTTCTTTATACTCCCTCCCCCTCATGAGGGCTCACGCAGAGCCCACTTTTCCCCAGGCAGTGAGAATGCAACACACATGTTGTGCCATGTTTCTGCCCAGAGACGCCCATGGGGGACCCAGTGCCCAAAGTTTTTATTGGGATCTGGTCACATAGACACTCTGCTTAGCATATGCTAAAATTCCAGACTCCCAGAAAGAAGACAGGTGTTCATTTTAAGTCATACTGTTTGCATAAAGTCTGGGTCCTGCGAGGCCCCTTATCAGTTAGAGAACATTTTATATCTGCATAGGGAACTATTTACCAGCCAAGCTCCCAGACACCAGCCAAAAGACCAACCTTATAAAACAAGCCTTTCTGTGGATAGCAATCTCAGGTCTGCTATGTTAACTTTTTTTTTTTTTCCTGCACAGTCACCAGAGATGTGTTTTGCCTACTTTAGAACTTGGTATGAAAAAGAATCACAGAGTATGTACTCTTGGCTAATTTTGCTCAACATTGTATTCGTGGAACCTAGCTCTTTTATTCATTCTCATTGCCAAATAGTGTTCTGTATGTGATAGAATACCACAGTTTATTCTTTCTACCTTTCTCATGAACATTTGATACTCCTATATTGTGGTCAACTTACGGGTATGTGGTAATATGAAGTTGTAATTTTAATTAGTATTTCCCTAATGACTAATGAGATTGAGCTTTTTTTGTTTTAACTGAGTGAGCATTATTTTCATTAACCTGCTGAGCCACCAGCAAATTCCAAATTTGGCCTACTTCTTTTTCTGTCTTTCCGCAGCATATTGAGTTCCCAGGCAGGCCAGGGGTCAGATCCAAACTATAGTTGTGACCCAAGCCACAGCTTTAGTAATGCTGGATCCTTAATGCACTGCCTGGCTGGAGATTGAACCTGTGTCCCAGTGCTCCTAAGATGCCACCAATCCCCTTGTGCCACAGTGGGAACTCCTCTTTTTTTTTTTTTTTTTGTTGGCCATGTGCACAGCATGCAGAAGTTCCCCAGGGATGGAACCAACCTATCCAACCTATTCTTGATTGAATCTGAGTGTACCTTTTTTTTTTTTTTTTTTTTTAGGGCCACATCTGCAGCATATGGACGTTCCCAGGCCAGGGTCCAATCAGAGCTGCAGCTGCCAGCCTACAGCACAGCCACAGCAACGCCAGATCCTTAACTCGGGATCGAACCTGTGTCCTCGTGGTTACCAGTCAGATTCGTTTCCACTGAGCCGCGACAGGAACTCCGAAGCTGAGTGTACTTTTTATCAAAAAACTGTTTCACCTTAGTTCAGCAATAATACAGTAGTGGTCTTTGTGGAAGGTCTCCAGATGCTGAAGAATTAAAAAACAAACTTGAAGGTCTCTTGTGATATAATGGGTTAAGGATTTGGTGGTATTACTGCAGCGGCTCAGGTTGCTTCTGTGGCACAGGTTCAGTCCCTGTCCCGAGAACTTCCATGTGCTGTGGGCGCAGCCAACAACAGCAAATAGTATTCCCTTTGTTTTCTTTCTTTTTTTTTTTTTTTCATTTAACTTATATTAAATCAAATTTGGTTTTCCTGAACTTTCTACTGGTAGAGCGTATTCTCACATGCGTGGGTACATAGAGCATTTCTTGCTCCTTTGGAACAATTTAGATGAGTGTCTGACTCAGAATTAGTGCTTAAGCATTATGATGATGGCGAGGATTTTGATGTTCTTCTGTAGACACTTAAGCACCAGAAGGGCGTGGACTTTGTCTTGTTCACTGTCTTTAACACCTTTGTGTACTAGATGGCACAACCCCGGCATTCGCAGAATTTGCAGTCTAGTCTGGACATGTTGTATATTATGAATCATGTTTATAATAAGGTAAGTGGATCTAGCCCACATGCTTCCATCAGAACTCCAGTTATTTATAGAACATCTACTTACTGATTTTCTACAATGACTGTGTTTTCCTGTGCTTATTTAAGTTGAAATCCTGAGAGGAATGTTAAGCATTGCCTCATGGTTGTGCAGCTTTTTGCTTGTACTGCTGATAATTGAGTGTTCTCTGCTGGTCGGATGTCCTGGGAATTCAAAGACTTAGGTTTAAGTTATAGTTGTGTTGCTGATTTTGTACATGATTGTGAGAGGGTTACTTCTTTTTTTTTAATTGTCTTTTTAGGGCTGCACCCACAGCATATGTAGGTTCCCAGGCTAGGGGTCTAATCAGAGCTGTAGCCGCCGGTCTAGGCCAGAGTCACAGCACCTAGGGATCCAAGCCGTGTCTCCATCTACACCACAGCTCACGGCAGTGCTGGATCCTTAACCCACTGAGCGAGGCCAGGGATCAAACCCACAACCTCATGGTTCCTAGTCGGATTCATTAACCACTGAGCCACGATGGGAACTCCTGAGAAAGAGTTACTTCTTAACCTTATCTGTAATTGAATGTACTAAATGATTTCTAAATTTCTTCCAGCTCTTGTTTTGTTATTAATCATTTTGTTATCTCATTTTGCTATTAGTCGACCTCTTCAAATTATGTAATTATGTTGAACTTCGAGTATAGGGGAGCAGGAATTCCTGGTCCGTATTATATATTTGCCTTAACATTGAAAGTTGAAATTTAAATGGTGAGATCATATTCCATAATTGTATTTTGGTTTTATTTTTTATAGGTGCCAGAAGTGGGTAGAAAACTGTAGGAGAGCAGACTTAGAAGATAAAACACCTGATCAACTAAATAAACATTATCGATTATGTGCCAAACACTTTGAGACGTCTATGATCTGTAGGACTGTAAGTAACTCGAGGGCTCGGGCTGCTCTTTTGTTCTCTCTCATTCACTCACTCACTCGTTATCTGGTTGAAATGTCAATCTTTATTGCTCTTGGAGAGTAGCATTACACTCTGCCACTTCTTTTATAAAGATGAGATAAACTTGGAGCTTAATATCTATTTTGTTTTTAAAAACTTGTCAGTATTTTGGTTTTTGTTTTGTTTTTTAATACCATCCTGTTTCTGATGCCCCATTCCTACTCATCAGAGGTAGGAGCCACTTTTAAACTTCTTGTGTAGAAAATTTTAGATGATTAGAGAAGTGTGTATTTCAGGTAAAGTTGGCATTTTTGTTTGGAGCAGTTTCTTTAGAGCTTTTTTGTGAGTGGACTCTTCGTCAAGGAATAGAGCTCTTTGCCTTCAGTTTTTCGTGTGCACTGTTAGAACCAACCCGTAGTTTTTTATGTGCCAGATGTAACAGGAGGCCTATCAGGCAATTCATGTGAAAAAACATCTCCATCAGTAAGTTGCAATTTCATATCAAGAGCTGGGTCTCTCCGCCTTACTCCTCCTGTTAACTGAATCTGGCCAAGTCATTGTTCTTCTCAAGCCCCAATTTCTAATAGGAAATTAAATCAGATAATTCCCAAGGGCTAAGATTTTTAGCCCTCTGTGACTCTGTTATTGCTATGATTCATAAAAGGCAAAAATAGGACATATTTGACTGAAATGAAGCAACTTAAAACACTTTAAAAACTAGTTAGGAAGACAGTTTTGTTAAACAAATAATATATTCTGGTTTAGATGTGAGAAAAAATGTATCATCTCAGATTTTGGGATAGCTATAAACTTGATTTGAAGGTACACTATATATTGTTATGCAGCAATTTATTTTGATATTTTTTTCAGATACATTTTGCAGAGGCATCAGAAAACTAAAGAATGATTGGGTTATTTTATTTCTCAAAATTAATTGAAGCAGATACTTGTGAAGTCATTGGGAGGTGAGCCAATTCCGGTTCAACAGTTTAATCACAAATATTTGAGGGATATTTTTGCCTTGCTTTGTAAAATAGTAATGATCAAAATAAGAGATTTCATATGTTTAAAAGGCAAATTTGATGTTCTTAACATTAAGTAAAAATATCCCAAATTACTATTTTAAATACATAAACCATATGTACTTTTATATTTTTATTTTAGTAATAAATATGGTCTCTTAATAATTCCACCAAGAGGAGTTCCCATTGTGGCACAGTAGTTAATGAATCCGACTAGGAACCATGAAGTTGCGGGTTCGATCCCTGGCCCTGCTCAGTGGGTTAAAGATCCGGCGTTGCCGTGAGCTGTGGTGTAGGTTGCAGACGCGGCTCGGATCCCAAGTTGCTGTGGCTCTGGTGCAGGCCGGTGGCTACAGCTCCGATTAGACCCCTAGCCTGGGAACTCCATATGCCGCGAGAGCGGCCCAATAAATGGCAAAAAGACAAAAATAAAAATAAAAAAATAATTCCAACAAGAGTAATCTGAGAAATATATAGTTCACTTTCATATTCTTGATTAGTCAGAGCATAGAACAGAACTCTTCACTTTTTAAATTTCCACATAATTCTTTAATCTTGATTAAATTAATGAAAATATGAGAAATTTTCTTTCCACGCATGTAGAAGATATTGCTGTTAAAAGTTGGGTTATCTAATATTTTATACCCAAATGTTTTAGGAGTTTTGACTTCGTTAGTTTCACATTTAAGATCTCATCAGTAAACGTTTGTCTAGTTCAACCAAAGCCAGATATTATCTTTGATGCTAGAGTAAGATCATTGCTTTATGCTCAAACCTTAATTCAGTTAAATATTAAATCTTGATCCTGAATTAAAATTACCATGCACATGAATTGAATATAGCCCTTTTTGGCATGTTTTTACTTATAAACAGATGTTAAAAGTTGCATGTTTTTCACTCATATATTGTTTTCTGGTCTAAAATGTCTTTGCTTTATAGCAAATTAATTTTATTTGAGTTTAGAAAATTCTGAAGAACGTTTTATGCCTCTTCTCTATTTAACTGGTAAGATATCAAGAGTTGACTGGGATGTGGGTATGTTTGCTTTTTGAGATGTTTGCCAAGTAGGAAAAATGAGACACCTGGGGTATAGTTTAGTTTTTGTTCCCTTCATTGCTGGTGTTATAATCAGTTCCTGATTCAAACTCCCTAGTAGACTCAAGATAATTGGCCCAACACTAGAAGCTGAGTGTCATTAAGATACATATTTTCTTCTTTGTGTCTTCTATGAGGCATGGGCTTAAACTAGAAAATATTGAGTCTAAATAGAAATTCTTCCCAAATGTGTTTTATAGCTCTTTAGATAAAACGTAAGACAGTATGTTCCCCTTAGTTATATATTTTTCCTTCGTATTTCCTAACCTTTCCTTGGGAACATAGCAATTGTTGTTTTTGTTTGGCATATACTTTGAATATGCTTTAATAGTCAGCTTTGAAACAATCACTGATCCCAAGAAAGCTTCTTAAAATGAAGTGTGTTTTGTCTTTATCAGTGCAAATTCAGAAAGAAATCAAAGGCACTGTTTCTTTGGACTAGCTCGGGGAGTATTCTAGCAGTTACTCAATTTTTTATTCTACCAACTTCTTTTCCCCACTTTATCTCCTTTGGCTTGGCTGTGGAAGACTTTGGTTTGGCTGCCTCCAGCTTCTAGCCAGATTGGATTAGGTTAACAGGAATTAGGATAGAGAAGGTCATCCTTAAAGGAAGAGAACATTGGAATTAGAAGGGAATTTAGAAATACCTAGTTCGGTGCAAAAGTGTGATTATGTTTATTACTTGTGTTATGAGTGATTTCAGGTGGCACATGAATCAGTTTTTATAAGTCTTTTAATATGTGTTAAAATATAATTAGCTCATCAAATCATTTTACAGTTCTTACTGCTTAAGACAATGTTAACTTAAAAAGTGAGCAGATCGTGTAAATGTGCAGATGGTTGTGTAACTGAAACGGCAAACATTATGACCATAAGTATATGAATAACTTCATTTTAGGAAGTGTTGATCTAATTGAATAACTCAGTTTTATTCAGAAGAGGAAACTGAGTCCAAAAAGGGAAAGTCTTTGGCCAGGGTCTCAGAATGAGTCACTGGTAGAGTTGGGACTAGCTCCTAGTTCTCCTAGGTTCAATATTATTTCACAACACCTGATGTTTGTCAGTAATACTAGCAAAAGTGGAGTGCGCGGCAGTAAAGGAGGGAAGAATTATGATAGAACATGCAAGAGGATAGATTATTTGAGAAACTTTATGCCTGTTCTGGTTTTGGTGGGCTTATGGAAGGGCAAAACAGATAAAAGTAGTCAGGAAATCATATTAGAAAAATATATGCAAAATGCAAATATGTTTTATTTTTTTATATGTAGCATCAGTTCAGTTCCTTTATTTGTAAAAGTAAGATAACCAGAAGGGCAAATGCAAAAAGAATTAGAAGTCATAAGCTGATCTGGACTGTCAGCATCAATTCTGCGAGTCTCTACACTGTAGAGTTGGAGTTGAAGAAGCACTGGGGAAATCATTAACACAGAAGTTTATTTACGTTGATGCATTCTAAAGGACCGTCTTTGAGTTAACCTACTTTTCTTTTTCAGAGTCCTTATAGGACAGTTCTTCGAGATAATGCAATACCAACAATATTTGATCTTACCAGCCATTTGAATAATCCACATAGTAGACACAGAAAACGAATAAAAGAATTGGTATGTCAGTGTGTTTCCAGCTTTCCCATTCCCCATAATATGAAATCAAGTATAAATGCATTCCTGTTAACATTGAACCAAGTTACCCTCTACTTCAGAGGTAGTATTATGGGAATGAATGCTGTGGTTATTATTGAAGTAGCCTGGCTATAAGATGATTGGTTTGTTTTAGTATTTAAGTTGGAAAATCTCCCCAAGTTTAGCCATTTGATACTCATTGACCTGAGCCAAAGTGTGCTGTTAATGACAGGCCCCTTGCTCATTCTCTTCTAGAGAAGAAGGAAAAACAAAACCAACCCACCTTTTCTTTTGTAGTAAGGAAAGTGGAGCTGAGGTATATTTCCAGAATTCAGCACCAGAGGAATAAAGGGCAAGTATAGAAGTTAAGACATGGGTAGTTTTACTAGAGATAAGAATTCTGTCAGTATTAGGTACTGTTAGGGTGTATAGAAAGTAAGATTTTAAGTCTATGTGGCGTCTTTGTACATGTTTTTATATTCCTTTGATATCCCTTTTTAAAATTTTATTAAGGTATCGTTGATATACAGATACCTTATATACTATACCTTATATACTAATACAGAGTTGTATTAGTTTCTGCTGTACAGCAAAATGATTCAGTTACCCATTATGCTTTATCACAGGATATTATAGTTCCCTGTGCTATATATAATGTATATTCTATATGTAATAATTAGCATCTGCTAACTCAGTATCCTTTAGTTCTTAGGATTGAAACCTATGTGGCTTTTATTGACCTCAAATGAACAAAGTTAAATTACTCAGACTCCCCAGACCATGGCTTTCTCTCATCATTGCCACTAGGAAGGCCCTTATTTGGTTTATTTTTTTTTTTTCCTTCTTGCATTATTACCATTCCCGTTCCTCCCCTCCCTTTTGGTATCCATGCTGGTATACTTAATAAAGTCATTTCAGCTCACCCACTGTATGCTTTTTAAATATGACACTTATCCAATTTTCCTCATTTTCTATATTTCCTTTCCATCTTTAGGTCTTTGAACCATTCAAATTTGTGTTTTATGGTGTCCAGTGGAGATCTAATTTTATTTTTCTCTTTCTAGAGAACAGATTTGCCCAACATAGTCTGTTAATCCATCCGGTATAAGATGCCACCTCTGTCATAGACCAAGTTTATGTATATGCAAGGCTGTTTCTGGGAGCTCTGTTTTGTTCCATTGGAAGATTTGTCTGTTTTCAGCTATGCGATACTGTTTTTATTACCATCACTTTATAGTATCTTTTATTCAAATAGGGCGATTTCTTAATTCTTCTTTTTCAAAATTATCTTAAGCTATTTGTAGACCTTTTTCCTCCATGTGAGTTTGAGAATCCTTTTGTCATGATCTAGGAATTCTTTTCAGATTTTCATTATAAATGCTTTGAATTAATATCTTCACAATATTAATTAGTCCCATCCATATATAGGAAAAAAACCTGAATAAAATAGGTATCAAGTCACAACAATTATTGACAGAACTAAATACTGATTCTTTGAAAAGACTCTTAAAATACTTGGAGTGCAAGAAGTTAAAAATTCGAAAAAAATTTCAGGGTTTTTCTTGCTCTTCTTTAGAAGAGAGTTTGTACATTCCTTCTTAACTTAATTACTTTGTAAATACATTGTATTTCTGGATGAGATTGTTTCCAATTTTGAAGACCTTTTTTTAAAAAATTAATTCTAATAGTCTACTGAGCTTTCTACATAGTCAGTTGTATCACCTACAGATAAAGGCAAATTTGCCTCTTCTGTCATTTCTTCCAATTTTTTTCCCTGTTGCCTGTCGTATTGTTCAGTCAGGATCATCTGTACTGTATTGAATAGTCCTAGTGATGTTTCAGTCAGTACACTTTGCCTTATTATTGGTGTTATGGTTATTGTTATTATTAGGTATGATGCTTTTATTGGTATTGTTAGATAATTTTTATCGAGTTAAAGAAATTACCTTCATTTTCTTCTAGTCCTTATATTTGAGAGTTTTTGTCATATTTGTTGAACTTACCATATATTTTCATTGCATCTTTTGAATACTCATTTTTTTCCATTGTTTAATTCTGTGGATAAGGTTGATGGATTTTCTGATGTTAAAACATCTTTGTATTCCTGTAATGAACCCTAATTGATTGCAATGTAGCTCTCTTCATTTTTATATACTATTAGATTCAATTGGTCAATATTTTTTTATTTTATTTTACTCTTTGTTGGTCAATATTTTATCGTGGGTTTTGTGGTTACAGTTATAAGTGTCGTCCTGTAATTTTCTTCTTATGTATACCTCTTACCTAGTTGTGATATCAAAGTTCTGTAAGCCTCATAAAATGAGTTGGATAGCTTTTCTTTTTAATTTTTTTCTAGAAAAACTATGCATAAGGTAAATACTGTCTGCTCTTGAAAGTTGGCTTGAACTTGGTAAAACCATCATCTTGGGATAGGTGAGGGAGTATTTTCATACCATTTCTATTTATTTATTGGTTTCTCTTTCTTCTTGTGTGCTATATGTTTCCAAAAGTTTATGAACTTCATTTAGGATTTTGGGATGCTTGTCTTTCTCTGCTCCTGAAATTATTTTAATTAGTCTTTTCAGAGAAACAGTAGTTTTATCACTGATTGCTGCACTTGTGAACTGTTTTATTGGTTTCTTCTTGATTTGAAGGGTTTATATTGTGGTTCTTTTTAAGTTTCTTGAATGTTTAACTCATTTATGTGTATTCAGAGCTATAAATGTCTATGTTTTAGCTGCAGCCTACAATTTTAGACATATAGTGCTTTCATTGTTCAGCTCTGAGTGTTTTGTAATTTTTTCTGTTTCTTTAACATAATTTTTGTTTTTAGTTTCCAGACTTGGGTTTATTTTTTAACCCCCCCCCCCAGTGTTATTAAGTGATTCATAGTGGGTGCATATAGTTTATGTCATATTCTTTCTAGTTTTTTTGCATCCATTATTGCTGTTGAAGTCTGATGCTAGCCTGATTCTTGTTCCTTTTTAGGTAACTGCTTTTTTCTCCCTCAAAGCCTTCAGTGCTTTTTCTTTATATTTGACATTTTAAATTTCACTAAACTATATTTAGAGGTTTTTCCTTATCCAGACTTACATCTTTAAGTTCTGAGAGATCTTCAATTTTTCATTTTCTTGTACATTTCTTCCCCTCCATGTGTTTGTTTTTCTGGAACTTCTCAGAGATGAATGCTGACATGAATACGCAGCAGTCTCCCACATCAGCTTTCTTAGTAATACGCACCAGGGTGGGGAGGTCAACCACTTCCCATCCTGTAGCTGTCATTTCTCTCTTCTCTGCCCTTGAGGAACTTCAGATACTTTACAGCAGGCACACTTTTCCAGATTTTCTGTCCTTGTAACATAGGATAAGGAGGGAAGGTTCCAGATTGGCTAGCCTGCTGATGTTTCTTGCTTGTTACCAGTATCATGTTCCATACTTCCCCGCAGGTACCCTGCTACCTCCACTTGTCACTGGTACTCCTGCTTTCATGCCCCAGAGTAGTAATGGGATGGGTTGTGATCTGAGAATTGTGGTGGATTAGAGAGAGAGAGAGAACAGGACACAACCGAAAAGCTCTTACTTAGCCTCACCCTTGCAGGTCACTTGGCTCTCCAGGCTGTGTTGTGCATGTATCCATTTCCCTTCCGTATTGGCAGTCTCACTTCCCACTTCCCAGAGATTTCTCATTGCTTTTGTGTGAGGGTCTGGGATCCAGCAGCTCTGTTTCACATGGTGTCCCCTGGGGTTACATTAGGCAGGGGCACGGATTTGACCCCAAGTGCTATCGTATACTTTCATGCCTTGCATTAGCCGGTAAACACTTGTAACCCCAAATGATGATGATTTAGCTATAAAGTAAGTTAATGGATAGATTCTTTACCCTCTGGTGTTTTATTATAAGCTTGATGTCATTAGCAAATGATTGTCTGGCTTTCCTGTCACCTGTCTGCTTAAAGAATTATTCCTTATGAAGAATTTATGCTTTTGAAAGAATTCAATTTGATTCATAATTATGCTTTTGACTTCTGAGTCTGTGATGACACACTAGATGGAGTCCAGTTTTCTCAAAGATTGTTCTTTTTTTCTTGTCCTTTAGAGTGAAGATGAAATCAGGACACTGAAACAGAAAAAAAGTAAGTGATAGTGTTAATGACTCAACTTCTGAAGGCCTTTTAAAAAGGCCTTGACCCGGGAAGGACAAATGAACATGCTGTATGTCCAAAGCCCTGCGTGAGAATGATGCGGAAGTGTGGTAGGCCTCGTCCTGTGGTCTGGGCTTGTCTTCCTGGTGCCACTGTGCTGTATCCTTGGCCTTCTCTCCGCTGGGAGCTCCCAGTGTGGGAGGGTGGCAGGCGCGTGGGCAGAGGGTCCCAGTGTAGGGAGGAGAGGAGCAGAATCTCTGCCCGTCCAGTATGTGGTGCGCACTGAGTGCTTGGTAAACGTTTGAGGGATAGATGCTGTTGAGACACTTGGCCTTACAGAGAGGAGGAGCCCCGGGGGCCCTTCTCCAGGGACTCGGGCCTGGCCGTGTGGTGTCCCCCGAGAGTGAGGACTGGCCGTTGCTTTTGTTCCTGTCAGTTATTACCGTTACTCCTCCTTCCCTGTTTCCTCCTCCCCCCCCCCTCCTATTTACTAGAATTATTAATACAACTTCTTGGTGAGTGTTTACTCTGTGCCAAGTCATTATTCTAAGTATTTTACTTATATTCATGTCATTCTCACGATAGCCTGAAGTAGGCACTGTTACTTTCCCTGTTTAGAGATGAGGAGACGTGGATTCAGTCAAAGGAGGGAGTGCAGTGCCCTGAAACAGGGTGGCCAGGTTTGGGCAACCACACACTCATTTTGTGGCGCTTCGATCATAATCCATGATGATTAAAAAATGAACCTGGAGGGACCCCAGGGGCCGGGACTGGCAGGGTTTTGTATGTGGCCGTGGTCAGGACCCTTCACCTCAGGGCCTCGGTTTTCCCATCCAGATGGGAAGAGATTAGGCCAAGATTTCTGACATCGTAATACTATCCCTAAAAATTGCATGAATATATTTTGTACTGTATTGATTTCTATACCTGTCTCATCTCCCATGGAAAACCGTAGCTTCATGGTTTGATAGAAACTGTTAGCGTGGGCCTTGGAGCCAGGCAAGCTTAGATTTCAATTTTACCTCAGTCTGTGACACTGGGCAATTCTTTTGTGCCCTCAGGCGTCACATGGGGTTGAAACCACCTCCTCGTAGAGAGCCCAGTGTGCGGTAGAGAAAAGTATTAGTTCTCGACAAGTATTAGTTCTCTTCCCCGTCCTTTCTCTGAGGGCGTCGACTGTCTGTTGTTATTCTGTGTATGTGACACGCCTTCTTAAGTATTTATAAGAAATCCTTCATCTCCTGATGGCATTTACATGCGGGATTAAACTGTCCGTTCGGTGTCTGTCTCGTCCACCAGAGTCGTGAGTGTCTTGGTAATTTCTGTGTCCTAGCCTCTGGTCTGATAGGTGCCCCCTGAGTGCTGCTGCATGAATGAGTCTGTGGATGTTAAATATTTAATCAAAAATTAGCTCTTTTTGTTTATGTGATTCCTTATGAGCCTGTTTATAAAATTAATGAATTGTTTTCCAGTTGATGAAACTTCTGAACAGGAGCAAAAACATAAAGAAATAAACAACAGCAATGCTCAGAACCCGGGTGCAGAAGAAGGGGGTGAGGAACAGGATGAAGATATTTTACCTTTAACCCTTGAGGAGAAGGAAAACAAAGAATACTTAAAATCTCTATTTGAAATTTTGATTCTTATGGGAAAACAAAACATCCCTCTGGACGGACATGAAGCCGATGACATCCCAGAAGGTCTCTTTACTCCTGACAACTTTCAGGCGCTGCTGGAGTGCCGGATAAATGCTGGCGAAGAGGTTCTGAGGAAGCGCTTTGAGACAACAGCCGTCAACACGTTGTTCTGCTCGAAAACGCAGCAGAAGCAGATGCTGGAGATCTGTGAGAGCTGCGTCCGGGAAGAAACGCTCAGGGAGGTGAGGGACTCTCACTTCTTCTCCATCATCACGGACGACGTGGTGGACATAGCAGGGGAGGAGCACCTGCCCGTGTTGGTGCGGTTTGTCGATGAGGCCCACAACCTGAGAGAGGAGTTTGTGGGCTTCCTGCCTTACGAAGCCGACGCAGAGATTCTGGCCGTGAAGTTTCACACTACGATCACCGAGAAGTGGGGCTTAAACATGGAGTACTGCCGCGGCCAGGCTTACATTGTGTCCAGCGGCTTTTCTTCCAAGATGAAGGTCGTCGCTTCTAGACTTTTAGAGAAATATCCCCAAGCCATCTACACTCTCTGCTCTTCCTGTGCCTTAAACACGTGGTTGGCGAAATCAGTGCCTGTTATGGGAGTGTCGGTCGCATTGGGAACAATTGAGGAAGTTTGTTCTTTTTTCCATCGGTCACCACAACTGCTGTTAGAGCTTGACAGTGTAATTTCTGTCCTCTTTCAGAACAATGAAGAAAGGGGCAAAGAGCTGAAGGAAATTTGCCACTCTCAGTGGACAGGCAGGCACGATGCTTTCGAAATCTTGGTGGACCTCCTACAAGCACTTGTTTTATGTTTAGACGGGATAAACAGTGACACAAATATCCGATGGAATAACTGTATAGCTGGCCGAGCATTTGTGCTCTGCAGTGCAGTAACAGATTTTGATTTCATTGTTACCATTGTTGTTCTTAAAAATGTTCTCTCTTTTACAAGGGCTTTTGGGAAAAATCTTCAGGGGCAAACCTCTGACGTCTTCTTTGCAGCCAGTAGCTTGACTGCAGTGCTACATTCACTGAATGAAGTGATGGAAAATATTGAAGTGTATCATGAATTTTGGTTTGAGGAAGCTACCAATTTGGCAACCAAACTTGATATTCAGATGAAACTCCCAGGGAAATTTCGCAGAGCTCAGCACAGTAACCTGGACTCTCAGCTAACCTCTGAGAGTTACTATAAAGAAACTCTAAGTGTTCCAACGGTGGAACACATTATTCAGGAACTGAAAGATATATTTTCAGAACAGCACCTCAAAGCTCTTAAATGCTTATCTCTGGTACCCTCTGTCATGGGACAGCTCAAATTCAATACTTCGGAGGAACACCATGCCGACATGTACAGGAGTGACTTACCTAATCCTGACACGCTCTCTGCTGAGCTGCATTGTTGGAGGATCAAGTGGAAACACCGAGGGAAAGACATAGAACTTCCTTCCACTATTTATGAGGCCCTCCATCTGCCGGACATCAAGTTTTTTCCTAATGTTTATGCGTTGCTGAAGGTCCTGTGTATTCTTCCTGTGATGAAGGTTGAGAATGAACGCTATGAAAACGGGCGGAGGCGTCTCAAAGCATACCTGAGGAACACTTTGACAGACCAAAGGTCAAGCAACCTGGCTTTGCTTAACATAAATTTTGATATAAAGCATGATTTGGATTTAATGGTAGATACATATATCAAACTCTATACAAGTAAGTCAGAGCTGCCTACAGATAATGCAGAAACCATTGAAAATACCTAAGAGACTTTTAAAATAGGCCTTCTCTTATATTTGATATTTGAAAAAAATCTGTGAAGAAATTCGAAAATGTCTTTCAGGAGATCTGTAAGGGGTACGCAGGCCACTTAATCACTGAATAGCTTGGCCTATAGGGCTCTCCTTGAGTACACGGGTCATTGATAATCCGCCTGGTTCAGTGGCCCCTCTTTGAACTCTCACGCTTCGGAGACCTACCTGTTCTTCCAGACGGGAGCATGGGAAGTACCGTGGTGCCCTTCCGTGTGATCTCTGCTCACGGCACTTTGGAATTATTTCGGTGAAGTCCTAACATTTATCACTGTGGATCCAACTATCGGGTATTGAGTTACCAGTCCTTTGAAGAAATAAATTGTGAGGAGGTGTGAGAGGAAAGAATACACTTTATAAAATGTTGCAGTGAAGCTCATGACTGACCTTTGAAAAGGGGGTGTTGTAAGTTCACTGTTAAAAATCTGGAGGGGACAGTTAAGGGGATTCCCAAACAGTAGGAGAAGCAGGCGCGCTCACCAAACAGGGATCTCACTGTAGCTTTTAATCTTTATCAAATGAACTGAAAGGAACACTTGTTACCATTAAAGTTGAGTGGAAGGCGTTGCCCTTGTTCCTCCTCTGGTTGTTGCTGTTTACATTCCTTTGTTGAGCCGACGTCTCGATAAGCTTTCTGGCAGATACAAGTTGAACACTTTGGTTTCATGGTCGAGACAGGATCAGAGACCACAGATACTCACAGCCCATCTGTCTGTTTTCTTCTGTCTTTGCCCATGACTGTATCTACTGCCTCATTTGATTTACAAGCAAACCCTAGAAAACCTACAAAAATAAGTGTTTTGTAGCTTATCTAGGAATAATACAGAAAATATTGCTGTTATTTTTGGTGAAGAAAATCAATTTTGTATAGTTTATTTCAACCTAAATAAAATGTGAATTTTGTTTAAAGTTTAGGTACATTATTTTTGGTGGGGACAAAACAGGTTCTTGTGGTACATTTCTCTTTTCAGAACTATCACCTTCACAATTGAAGATGAGTCCCTTTTTACTTTATTTGGGGTTTTTGGGTATATGGTTTGCTACTTGGGAGAACTAAAAAAAAAAAAGCCATTTTAATTGTGAAATCATTAAATGTAAGACTTATCTAACTTTTAAAATAGTATCCTATATGGCCCCTGATAAAATTGTTAGGGTTTGCATAACTGTTGCTGGCTAAGATGTAAATGAATGCATATTGCGTAGATGTCATTAAATTATTTTATGTTGGGATAAGTCACTGTTACTTGAGTTTCCGGAAACGGGGTGGGGGTGGGTTTGTGGAGGTCCGGGTCTTGATGATTGCCAGCAGTGTGTTTCCCCGTTGTGGGCAGGCCTGGCAGATGTGTCAGACGAGGACACTTGTTACCTCTGTAGGCCGTGAAAGAGATCACAAGGTTTGTTTTACATCCAGAGCTCTAAAGATGCTCTGTCCTTGACCGGAAGAACTGATCAAGTTCACGAAGGCAGGATGACAAAGGAGACAATCGCTGCGTCCAGCCCTTAGAACACTTAATAGTGACGTGACCTTGGCAGATTACATGTCTGGATGTATTTCCTCAGCTATAAAACTGCACTTAAGGTTGTGCTGTGAGGGTTAGATAATTTATCGTCAGTTATCTCTTACTGCTTTTAACAGTATCCTAAAACTTAGTGGCTTAAAAAAAGTTTATAGTTTTGTGGCTTAGTCGAGTGGTTCTTTTGCTGATCTCATCTGGACTCTGCGTTCAGGGGGCAGATGGGTTGGGGGCCTGGATGGGACAGCTGGGCCTCGTCGTGTGGTCTTTTATCTTGGGCTCATGGCATTGTCGTCTGAGAGTCCCAAGAAGGCAGAGGGCACAGCCTGGGCTCAAGAACTCACAGAACATCCCTTTGACCACATCTTTTGGTCAGAGCAAGTCTCCGAGCTGGCCTGGAATGGATGAGGGTGACACACGCCTCATCTCGATGGCGGAGCTGTTAAGATGGGGCCCCGTTTCCAGTCTGCCACGATAATTTATGCCCAACATGCATGCAGCAAGCATTGGCTTAGCTTTTAAGACACCTACCACTTGTTTTTATCATCTCTGTATGTTCTCTGAGTTAATTTGTGAATTTAATGAAAGCTTAGTGACTAATTTGTTAAGAGGCATCTTTGCAAACCGATCTTTGAAGGCAGATTGAGTCAATGGTAGATGAAGCAGAGGTTTTCATTTTTGCGAGATTAGACAGTTAGAAGTTGGTTTAGTGACTCTTTGTTCCACAAATATTTGTTGAATGCTTATTTTAAATAGTGCCAAGCCTCTTGGTTAAATGCTGGTAGTAACAAATACACTTTCTTATAGGGCTTACGGCCTGGAGTTGACCCACAGAGCTACAATTGTACTTCTTTATAACTTCACACACACACACACATGCACACATACTTTACAGAGTTGAATGAGATTATTGAAATTAAAATGACATGGGGTATCCATAAAAGCCTTTTTTTAAAAAAAAATTCTGTATCAAAACAGTTTTCAAAATATACTAGGCTATGTATTCAAGATTTAGCATATATAGTTGGAGGAATTTTTGTTTTTGACATACCCACTGTCATTTTGGGGGAGAAAAGTTACACAGTTGAAGCCTAACATAGGATTCATTACCTGTAAATGAATGAAAACAAGTGCTTGATTGAGAGTTTTATGTACCTTTTGCCTTATTATTAACAATAACCCTGTGAAGTCACTACTAGTTGATTGAGTTGAAAGAGACCCCCCCCTTTTTGGGGGGGGAGTGTCACACCCCTAGCATGTGAAGGTTCCAGGGATTGAACTCACACCATAGCAGCCACCCAAGCCATTGCAGTGATGCTGGATCCTTAACCTGCTGTGCCACAGGGGAACTCCAAGAGACCCCTTCCTTTTGAGGTTAGTTCCTCTGCAGTAACTTAGTTGGATCTGGTTTTTGTTTCATATTAGGGACAGTGCTTAAGTGCTATTTAAAGTGAGTAATTTATAAAACATAGGACAATTGTACTTGCAGTGTTTATTAATACTTACATGATATGTTAGAGCTTATAAAGCACTGTAAGTCATTCAAGTTCTAAGAAAAATTCAGGCGAGTGTTATTCCCATATTTCAGTTGAGAAATCAGACTCGCAGAGGTAAATGAATTGGCCCAAATTACATGGCTAATAAGTGACCAAGTGCCAGAGCCAGATGCTTCAGTCTAGTCCTGCAGTCTTAAACTGATTGTGAAAACCACTTCACTCTTAAGGCTGATAAAGAAATATTTGCTTTAGGAATAGTCTCCTTTTATGTCCTTGCTTTATCCATTGCCAGCTTTGAGTACAACATCTCTAAAATGCACTCATTATAGTTAACGTGGGCTCCTTGAAAAAAAAAACCCAAAACCCGAAGCCTGAGACTTCTGAGACTTTATGGCCTAGGTGTAGAAATGCTGCCTCCTTTGCTTGGCTGCCAAGACACCACCACAAAGGACTGTAGATCCAGGTCCATTTATTTCCTGAGAGTGGGTGCAGCTGTCTTCTTGCTGTAATCAAATGCTTCTCTGTAGCCAGCTTTTTGTGGCCAGAAAAAGCAAAGTAATTTTTAGGACAGATTAGCATAAAAACCTCTACTAGATCAGTTTCAGGAAACAATTACTAGCTTAGAAACAACAAGTGTGATCTAATAGGTTGACTAAAGTGGCAGTTAATTTCCAGACCTTTTAAAATGCCCCTTATTTCTCACCATGAGTACTATATAAATAGAATACACTACCTGCCACTGTATTTAGTTTCATAAATTTTTTGGACAGGGTGAACAACAGACTTCAAAACGAAGCAGAGGTAGTAAATCTGCCCTTTTTAATGAGTTTGAATTTACAGTAGTAGTTTAAACATCTGGAAGTTTAAAAGTCTTAATTCATTCCAAATGTTCAGCAAGGATATACTGCAAAGAGGATATTGTAATTGAGGGATCAAGAAAACTACTGTTGACTCGGTCTGAAGCCTTTCTACTTTTCTCTCTCTATATTAATCACATAAAACTTCAGAGGCTGACAGTTCAAAAAGAGAAGAGATGGACCCAAATATTCAGGTTGGCATGGTTCTATAGAGAAATAACTGAGGGCATAGTTACAACGAGAATGAGGCTTAAATGCTGTTCATTAGCATGTCTAGGTTGTGGCCAGGTTGTGCCACTGCACTCTATTCTGTGCTGCTTATGGATGTGAGGTGGGTTGTTTTGAGGTTTTTTTTGGGGGGGCGGGTATTGTTAAAACTGGACTTACAGGAGTCAAACCTTTTGACTTCTAAGTTGTGGTTTTGATTAGCGCATTTTGTAATCCAAGAATCTGGTCATCTGCCAGCATCTAACTCATGACCGCAGTGGTTTAGGGCACAAGTGTCTACTGGGTGCTTGGTGGGTGTTGGTTTCACTGTCTTGGTGCAGGGTTGCAGCAGCAGGAGGAGTGCTCATCCTTGTCTCTGGCAGCAGCTGCTCCTAACAGAGTGCCTGCTCTATGCCAGTTCTGTGCTCAAGCACTGCACCTGAGTTATCTCATTTAAACTCTTCCACCCTATGAAAAAGGTAATATTATCCCTAATTTTTTTTTAGGTGAAAACCTCGGGATTAGAAGGCCACACAGCTAGGGAAATGCGGAACCATAATTCTAACATGATGTAAAGATCCGCAAATCTAATTTTTTGCTTCATATTTGCTTTTCATGCATGTTTCAAATGTTGTATTGAATGCCTGTGGTGCTCAGTCTAAATAGCCTCCGGCATGAGGCTGGGGTCATGGACACAAAGATGAATAAGATGGCTGGAGCTCATGGCCCGGATGCAGAGGTCAGATGGCGCCCATACCCTCAGCTCAGTCTGGGGGAGCCAGACGTGCAAGTGAGGATCTGCCAGGAGCAGGGCCAAAGGTAGGGAGATCCTATCATTTATCTTCCCAACCAGGGCTTTTTCGAGGGTGCAATGGGGCACTATTAGTTACGCCAGAACAACAGATAAAACAGGACTCTCTGGAGCAAACTAGGACGTGGGGTCAGTCACCCTGGCTGGAGGAAGACCCACGGTGTGAAGCAAACCTAGAGAGGAGGGCCCTGACTCCCTGGCCGGACCTAGAAAGTGTGAGACATGCTCGTCCCCAGTCATCACCCTTAAACCCTGGCTGGTCAGACTTCAGCTGAAATAGCACTTTCCTCTAGAGGCTTCCCCGTCCCCGAAATCTGAGTCAGGTGGCCCTTACATGTGCTCCCAGGCCTGCCTGGCTCTGCTGCCAGATGTCAGCCCAACGTGTCTCCCGGCCCACGTTGAGGGTAGGAGGTCAAAGTACAGGCAAGAGCCTTTACAGAAACCTAAAAAGGCTGCCCGGTTTGCTTCCCCATCTATCACCTCATCTAAGTAATGAGCGATAATGGTGTATAAAACTAGGCCACATTTACCACCCACATTGCCAATAAGAGCCCGTGTGGAAGAGTTTTGAAGCCACCGAGAAAGTGAAAACGGCGTGTGCTGTTTTGTGGACCCCCCCAAATATTTTTAAGTTAGTTTCTCACTTGTCAATGAAAATGGGACGGGCTTAGTGTTAGCAATACATGCATGGGACGTGATCTGTCCCCCTGCCCGCAAACCTCAGACGGTCGTGCTGATGCTCAGTATGCTATTCAGGGTTTTCCAGGTTCCTGATGAGAGCGCGGTACCTCTGCCTTAAGCCAGGATACGGCACACTGACTTGTAAAGTTGGCATGGTGGTAAGATTGCAGCGCAGTGGAGTGGGACAGACAGCCCTTCATCTGACAGAGGGCTGGGCGGGGCAGCTTTGCCTCAGGATCACGCCACTCCGTGGTGGCAGGGGCCAGGGGTGGGCAGAGGTGGCCCACAGTGCTGTGTTCTGTCCTACCACCGGGACGAAACTGAAGATGGAAAGCCTGAAAGAATCATTTCTTGGCAGGTGAGTGGTGTCCACCCTTAAAACTTATTAATGTAAACGGTAATCCCATAAGTATGTCAGCTTTATAGAAGAGATTTATTCAACCGGCCAGGGTCTGGGTTTAGTTCTTGGCACGTTGCTGTTTTGCGTTACCGTAAAATTTTGGTTTTAAAAATATTTGGTATTGCTTACATCTTATTTGGCAAATACCTATTCTTGGTATGATTATTTTTCTTTGGAGGGGTACATGTGGTTAGAGTGTGGGTTTGCAAAGCCTTTTTCCTAAAAAATGAGTTGTTGAAAGCTTCCCTTGTAATTGTGACTTGTGGGATTTGGACTTCCTTTTATTAATAGCAGCTCCTAGATGCTGAGACCTTACTGTGTACCCAGCGCCATATCAGGCACTTTGTATGAATCGTTTATCTTATTTATTTATAACCTGAGGTGGGGGGGTTACTATCCTCATCTGTGGATCCCAAAGTGCCTTGTAAGAGGCCGTTCAGCTGTGAAATAGGAGTGAACCCCCCAAACCAACTGACCCGAGTAGAGCAGGCTGCTCCTCAGTGTGGAGATCCCCACCTTTAAAAAAACAAAGGATATGGAAAGACTGGGGGAGTTCTCGTGGCTCAGTGGTTAAGGAACCTGACTAGTATCCATGAGGATGCGGGTTCAATCCCTGGCCCCGCTCCCTGGGTTTAAGGATCCGGTGCTGCCGTGAGCTGTGGTGTAGGTCGCAGACCTGGCTTGGATCCTGCGTTGCTGTGGCTGTGGTGTAGGCTGGCAGCTACAGTTCCGATTCGACCCCTAGCCTTGGAATCTCCATATGGCATGGGTGCGGCCCTAAAACAACACAAGACAGAAGGAAAGAAAAGACTGAGGTGGGAGGAGGTACCCCAAAATACTAATGTTTGTCTCCAGGTGGTGAGAGGATGAGGAATTAAAAATTGTCCTTATTTTCTACAATGTATTTCTTTTTCTCATCTTCAGAAGGATTATATTGCATGCTAAAAGGGAAAGCTCAAAATTAGTTACATGAAAACATCTTTCTTCTAAACGATTTGCTGCTGCTTCCCTGGTTCTATTCACCGGACATCATCCAAGCATCACGCCGGGTGTTGGGCTCCCGAGATCAGGCACTGACCCGACTGGCACGTGGTTAGGCCGCAGATTCCTCAAGGCCCAGCTCCAGGGTCTCTCACCAGTGCCCCTGCATCACTTGCTCCCAGTTACTTCTCACTGTTTCTGCTATTACCAGCTCAGTTCAAGCCACTATCACCTCTTCCTGTATCCTTTTCTCCAAGTTTATTTTCCGTGTAGCAGGCAGAGTTATCATGAACCTCTTCTTCTCGGATCCCCCTGGTGGTCTTGGGCCAGAATCTAAGCTCTGGCCATGACCCTAAGGCCCTGAGTGATCTAGTCCATGTTCACCTCTGGCCTGGTCTGGGTCTTTTTTTTTTTTTTTTCCTTTTTTCTTTTAACGGCCGCAATCGCGGCATATGGAAGTTCCCAGGCTAGTGGTTGAATCTACAGCCTATGCCACAGCCACAGCAACCAACGCTGGATCCGAGCCGTGTCTGCGACCTACCCCACAGCTCACAGCAACACGAGATCCTTAACCCAGTGAGCGTGGCCAGGGATCAAACCCACCTCCTCATGAATACTAGTCAGGCTCGTTACCACTGAGCCATAGTGGGGACTCCTTGGTCTGATGCTTGTTCACTCTGCCCAGCTATGGCGATCTTTGTTTCTTGCATTCACCAAGTTCATTCAGAGAAGCTTGTTCATGACCTTGTACTTGGTGTGCCTTGACAGCTGTTAGCCCATTTAACTCCTAGCTCATTTTTGGCTTCATTCAGATCTTTGCCTAAATATTATCTCTATCGAGACGCTTTCTCTGACGACCCTTTCAAAACTAGCCTACCTTTTCTAGAAGTGATTTGACTTCCTGCACTGGTACACAAGTGCTGCAGGGGCTGGGGCCTTGCCGTGTTTGCTGTGGTTGTATCCCACCACCTGTAACCATGCCTGACATGTAGCTGCTGTTCCATATTTGTTGAATGAATGGACAAATGCGATGTCCTAGGACCAGTGGGAAATTCAGGGTGGCCGGAGGATTCGGGGGGGAGGCCACCGGGAAGGTAGTTAGGGGCCCATCTGTGGAAACCCTTAAAATTCCTACTCGGGAGCTGGCCATCACCCCCTATCAGAGGAATGTTCCAACAGACGCTGAGCCTCAATCCCTTGTCTGTGTGAACAGGTCTAGGAGTGGAGCCCTTCACGGGTGCGATGTGGGTGCTGAAGTCTGGGCATGTTTAGAAAATGAGAGAACGTGGTTGAACGAAAACGCAAACCCCACATTCGTCACTGTTAATCATAATTAATGATATCTGTGATTTGTCTCATCTTTCTTCTAGAATGTTCTGAGTCTCGAGACAGGATCCCTTTGCCCCCGTCTCCAGGCCCTGCCGCAGAAACCGCCTGGTGTGTGACTCAGCAGCCGCCTCTGCCGTGTGCTCCCCTCCTTATGTCACCCATCCTACCTGTTCCTTTCCAGCTCCAGTCATTTCTGCCGTGTTTCTTTCTCCTCTTCCGTCCCTTCTCAAACCACAACCCGCACAGCTTTCACTGCCCCCTTTAGAACCTGCTGATCTCGGCTCCAGCCTTTTTCTAGGGAAGTGGAGCGGACCTGAGACAAGTGGGGCGGGAAATGTGTCCTGTAATTCACCTCCCTGACGAGGTGGCGTTTTCCTCCGGCCGCAACTCCTTTTCCAGCTTTGCAGTCTCCCCCCGCAACCGGGAGATGGGTGCCTGAGCGCAGAGGCGGCAGCTGGTGCTCCCCAGTCTCTAGCCGTCTCAGTGCCCATTTGAGGTGAGTGTCCCACCCGTGGCATGAGACTCGTCCAAGTGCTTAAATAGTAGAATGAAGGTGTGGCTTTCTGCTGTGCTTCTCATGATGACACTTATACTTGGGGAGGAAGTTAGTATTTATTGAGTGCCTCCTGTATGCCAGGCGTTGTGCGAGATGCTTTATGTCTATGATGTCACTTAAGACTCATATTTTGATGAGGTTGATATCTTATCCCCGTGAGAGAACTGTAGTTCAAAGAAATTATTTGCCCGCGGTCACAGAGTCCACGTCTGTCCAAAGCCAGAAGCCGTGTGTCTCTGCATAACAGCGCACAGCCAGCCCCAGCCCCGCCTCGGCACTCCAAAGTCACCAAGGGTCCTCGCTGACATTACGTTGCTTCAGTCTTCATGACAACCTCTGAGACTAGCAGTGTCATCCCCAGTGACTTAAAATGCACTACTGCGGGGGCTTCCTCCAGCTCTGCTGCTCTGCGATTTGGACCCTGGGGCTTGGGCCTGTGCTTGTCATTGGGCTGGACGCAGGATTGGAGTCCAGCTCTAGCGTTAGATCATTGAGAGCAGTGCTGGAGGGGCCAGACCACAATCCCTGTGACCTCCATGAGAGCAGGCATGTGGGTGCTCGTTCTCTTAGGGAGGCCGGGGAGAGCTGCTGTCCCTTTCCTGCTGGTGAGAGTGGAGGCACTGGCACGCGAGAAGTTGGGCAGAGCAGCAGTGAGGGCGCGGGCATGAGCAGAGGCCTGGTGAGAGGAGACCCAGCCCGAGGGCTGCCACTCGGGTGTTGTGGGGCCTTGGGCAAACCACTGCACCAGTCTGAGTGACGATGCCCCAGCTTTTATTGTGCACTCATGGACAAGCCTGACCACAATGGGAAGGCCACCTTCGCCCAGGGAGAGGCTTGGTTGACCTGACCACTGCCAGCTGCTTAGGCGTAACTATCCCAGAACAAGCCTGAGGACACTTGAGAAGAACCTGGAGAGTCACTCGTCTTCCCTGCCGCCGAGGGAAACGTTAGGCAAGCTGCTGTCCTCTCTGGGCTCAGGCTTCTCATCTATGAAGCAGGGATGCTAGTATCCCCGTGATTAGGAGAAAGCGTTTAGTCAGCTATTCGCTCCATCATGTCACCAAAGGGTTCTGACAGAAAAAAGCTTCTAGACGAAATTAGGATAAGCTTCACACCAAAGGACCTGGAAAGGCTTCTTGGAGGAGTGGGGCATGAGCCCTGTCGCGAAGGCTAGCTGGCAGTCAGCAGGGAAGGATGCAGGCTTTTGGCGGATGGCTGGGCCAGAGGACCAGACAGCATCCCAATGAGGGGAGGGCTCCTGTTCGCTCTCTTCTTCCCATCTGCCTCCATCAGCACCTCCCACACTCACAGCTCCTGCCCTCAATTCTCCATTCTAAGGCCGTTACTGGAGTTCTCTGGTGGTGCGGGGGTTAAGGATCCAGAGTCATCACTGCAGTGGTGTGGGTTCAATCCTTGGCCTGGGTGACATCCACATGCTATGGGTGTGGCAAAAAAAAAAGAGACACACTTTTAATGAAATGGCAGCTTTGGGGAGAATAAGAAAATATTTCCATACGCTGGTTTTAAGTTGCATCTCCATTTCAAAACCCTGGTGCTGTGGGGAGAAAGTGTATAGAGTTGAGAAAATACAGAAAATGTCACTTCAGAAAGAGTACTACCAAAAAAAATTTGTTATGTGGACCTGGAGACTGATGTTCTTGTTTGGCCCCATACCAGCTTTGTTATTCTGGGCAAGTTTCTTGATTTCCCTAAGCATCAATTCCTTTTTTTTTGGGGGGGGGGGTCTTTTTGTCTTTTTAGGGCCACTCCCGCGGCATCTGGAGGTTCCCAGGCTAGGGGTCTAATCGGAGATGTAGCCACCGGCCTATGTCAGAGCCACAGCAACACAGGATCCGAGCCGCGTCTGCGACCTACACCACAGCTCATGGCAACGGCAACGCCGGATCCTTAACCCACTGATCGAACCCGCAGCCTCATGGTTCCTAGTCGGATTCCCTAACCACTGAGCCCTGACGGGAACTCCCAGTTCATTTTTAAAATGGTCTATAAATTGCCTGGGCATAGGAGGTGAGAAGTTAAGGTTGTTCGAGTTTGTATTTTGATTCATTTTAGAAAGGGGTCAATAGAACCTATTTTTTGTAAAGTTGGAGTTTGCTGTATTTTTTAAAAAACTATATGTATATATAGAGTCATTTTTGGATAGCAAAACACAGAACAGTGGATCTCAATCAGGGACACTTTCACACCCCAGGTGACATTTGACCGTGTTGGGAGGCATTTGGGTTGTCACAGCTGGGGGCGGGGAGGAGGACAGGAAGCTAGTGGCATCTGGTGTGTAGAGTCTAAGGATGCTGCCAAACATCCTACATTGTGCAGGATTGGCCCCCAAAACAAAGGATTTTCTGGCCCCAAATATCCATGGCATGAGGCTAAGAAACCCTGGCATAGAGATTAAGGATGTGGATTGTGGAGCCCAGTTCTCTGGATTTGAACCCTAGTTCCGCCACCTGCTACCTGTATATCCTTGGGCCCCTCCCTTGACCTCTCATCTGAGAGGAATGGTACGTTTCTGCCAAAGAGCGTGTGTGTGAGGATCACTAAGACCTAAGGTTCGCAGAGCATCGCGAATAGAGACTGGCTTCCATGAGGCTCCCAGTGAGTGTCCACTCTTGTTTTAAAAACTTTTGAATAAGCACCAGCCTTTGAATAAGCACAATACCTGGTGGCCGAGACCAGGACCTCAGGTAAGTTACTTAACTCCTTGTGCCTCAGTGTCTTCATTTGCTAAAAAAATATTGTGGCGGTCAGATGAGATGAAGGGTAAGACAGCATGATGGAAGCCGTGGAACATCTGACAGCAAATCCACTGGTATCATTATTATTGTCTCAGACTCCAGTAAGAGAATGTTCCGGGGGTGAAGCAATAAACTCTCCTGGGCCAGGCTGTAACTCAGCAGAAGGGACAGCAGAGAGAGGAGGTGCTCAGAGCAGGCCCAGGACGGCGCCTTAAGTGCATCCTCAGCTGTGAGTCCAGGAAGTCGCCGTTATTGCCTGGTTATGTGCAATCTGCGTCCCGGCTTCACATACCACTTTCCCCGGAGGCGCTCTTGGCGACTCAGCAGACACGCCTGCTCTGCAGGCTCCTAGCTCTGGGAAAAACAACAGCTCAGATGGAAAGAGTGCCCCGAAAGCCCCTGGCCCGGGATCTGCTCCTCCTCCTCCTCTGTCTTCTCTGGCAGCAGTTCTCTGAGCTCTCGGATGACAAAACTGGATTCCTGGCCCGGACTCCAAGGCGCTCTGGCTGCAACCACACAGGATTGAGTGAGGGTTATTATTATCTTCAACAATTATTGGCAAACAGTCATCTAGCAGGGACGGTGTCAAGCTAGTCACATAAATAAACTCATAATTCTCAGAACAACCTTGTGAAACATTGAGTATTATGACCTTATTGCTGATGCTGTCACTGAGGCTCAGAGCCATTAAACAACTTGCCCAAGAATGCGCAGAGCCAGATGCACATCGCTCTCAACCAACACCCGCAGCATCGCAAGCCAGAATGTGCACAGAGCCTGGCGAACACTAGGCACTTAATATTTGTTCATTGTGTTTAATGAATCAGTGTCAAAGGGCGAATCTCGAACCAGCGTGGCCCTCATCCAGCTCTGCCCATCCTGCCGCTCACCGCCCCCTGCCCTGTCCCTGCTGGGCTCCCAGTGCCTGCTCACTCTCGCCTAGGGCTCAGTGCCCTCTCGGCAGCAAGTAAAACTGTTCTTTCAGGGGCCTTCAAGTGACAGTTGCAGAGACTAGCCCGCTGCTCCATCTGGTGATACTGCTCTGTGCCAAGCACTGGGGGGGAGCTTGGGGACACAGTGCTGAATCATCCCCAGCACCTGACCTGAGGGGAATCCACATCTGTGCGGGGGGGGGGGGGGGGGCGAGAGGGGAGACGGACGAGGAAACCAGCTGGCCACCAGCAGCGTGATCCAAGCAGCCCTTCAAGGGAAAGGCGCAGGGACGTCTTCCCGAGGCTGAAGCTGCTTTTGAAGTTCACATACCTGTACTTGGCATAGACTGGGCCACAGCTGCTTTCTTCCATCTGTCCCAATTTACTTCTCATTCTGTCCTGACACCACACAATGGAAAACTAAGAAACAGTCTCTCTAGCCGCTCAGAATCCACACTGGGGAAAAAGGGATCTAGAAACTGCTGTTAAGAACCTACTATGTGGAATTCCCATTGTGGCGCAGTGGAAACGAATCCAACTAGGAACCGTAAGGTCGCAGGTTCAATCCCTGGCCTCACTCAGTGGGTTAAGGACCCAGTGTTGCCGTGAGCTGTGGTGTAGATTGCAGCATGGCTTGGATATGGCGCTGCTGTGGCTGTGGTGTAGGCCACTGGCTACAGCTCTGATAAGACCCCTAGCCTGGCAACCTCCATATGCGTGGGTACGGCCCGAAAAAGATAAAAAGGCAAAAAAAAAAAGAGAACTTCCTATGTGCTTGATACTTCTACTTTTTTTTTTTAGAGCCACACCTGCAGCACATGGAAGTTCCCAGAACTGGAGGTCGAATTGCCCAAGAATGCAATACACTGCAGCCACAGCAGTGCCATATCCAAGCCACATCTGCAACCTACACCGCAGCTCACAGCAATGCCGAATCAACCCACTGAGCAAGGCCAGGGATTGAACCCGCATCCTTCTGGATACTAGTCAGGTTCAGAAACTGCTGAGCCACCACGGGAACTCCTCTATCTACTTAAACTAAATGCTCATGAGTAACCACTGAGATAGGAGTTCCCACCTTGGTGCAGTGGGTTAAGAACCTGACTGCTGCGGCTTGGGTCACTGCCCTGGGGAAGTGGGTTAAAGGATCCAGCGTTGTCGCAGCTGTGGCATAGGTCACAGCTGTGGCTAAGATTCAGTCCCTGGCCCAGGAACTTCCATATGTCGAGGGTGCAGCCATTAAATAAAAAAGCAGCCAGTGAGGCAGATGTAGCCATCTGCCAAGGGAAGTGAGGTTCAAAGAGGTGAGGCGATTTGCTCCAGGGTCCAGAGAAAACTGTTGATATGGCAACTTGTTTAAAGATAAAACAGGTGACGTGGCCTCTTTCCGTTTTGGCTGCCTGTGCAGGTCCATCCTCCTCAGTGTTGGGGTGTCCAGTGGGCAGCAGGGTCCGGATGGGGCACAACGACAGCTCAGTTTCTACAGGCCCCCACGGGTTCTCTGGTCAGAACAACCCAGGTGATGCCTACCTCCTCAGGATGCTCGAGGGGACGGTCTAACGGGTGTGGCATCTCAGACCCACATCCCAAACTGGGCATTTTTCTCAGTGGGGCTTTGGGTAGGAATGAGGGCTCAGGGAGAGGCTCGGAAGAGAGACCCCTTTGCTCTAGCTGGGGCTGCCCCCACCCCTCCATAGCCCTGGCCCTGTTCGCACCCCTCCAGGGAATCCCAGGGTGAAAGAACCACGTGTGTAAAGACAGGCAGCAGCCTGCGGGGGGAGATGGGGTCCTGGGGGTGATGTCACTGGGGGAGGGGCTGAGACCAGACCCTGGGGCCTTGAAGGCCAGGCTCAGGCCAGGAGAGATTGCTAGAGGTGATGGGTGCCAGAGCCTGGGGGCTGCTTCCCGGCCTGGAGCCCCAGCCCCAGGGTTCCTTACAGGCGATGACAAGGGTGAGCAGGGGAGCTGTGGGGAGAGCCAAGAGCTCACAAAGGTTCTGCTGTGCCTGGCCAGGGCCTCCGCCAGGGCCTGCCGGCCCGCTTGCTTGGAGGGAAGGATCTGATTTAGAAAGGTGATTGCCGGGGGCTCAGGGCCAGGCCTTCTGGCTGCCCGCCGAGCACAGCACCCCTGCTCCACAATCCCCAACTCGGGGCCTCCTCGTTCCTCTTTATTTTGGTTCTCCTGGTTAGACCAGATAGGATTCCATAGCCCTGACCTGAGGGCTTCCTAGGCACTGGGGGCCCATGCTAACTGGGGCGCCTGGGGTTGAGAGGGGCTCACAGCACCAGCCCGCTGGGCACTTTGTGGAGAAAGAAATGCACGAAGGCTGCCCTTCACTGGGCACCTACCCTATGCCAAGACTGGTTTATAGTCCTCTCAGCAATCCAGCAAGGTAGGTACTATTATTTCCATTTTACAGATAAGAAAAGAGAGTCCTAGGAAGGCTAAGTGTCTTGCTCAAGGCCGCATAGTGAGTCGGTGGTAGGGCCAGAATTCTAACTAGACGAGCCCTGCCTGTGAATCTAATCTCTCTCTAAGCCCTCCTCTGCTTTGTGCAGGCAGTGACCCCGTGTGTCACACATGTCTGGCAAAGAGTCGAGGGCAGTGGTGCCGGTGTCCTACAAATGTGGGCTTTTTATCAGACGCCTTCTCTGCTGGAGCTTGTGACCCTCACGGCTGCCCTGCAGGGGCAGTCAGTCTTCTCTCAGTGTCATGATGCAAACCCAGAGAAGCTGAGCGACCTGCTCAAGTCACCCAGCTCACAGCAGAGGCTGAGGAAGTTGGGGGAAATGCAAAAGAAGGGGGGTGGCCTGGAGCAACCAGCCCAAGGGATGACAGGACCGTTCAGGAAGCTCAGGGTGCCCAATGTCAGTGTCCCTGGAAGCTGCAGCGTTGAGGGCGGAGGGGGGTGGCTGTGGAGTCCCGAGCCCTGAGCCTCGATGGGCTCTCACCCGTCAGAAAAGTGGCACTCGGAGAGCTGGGCTCAGGACACCTGCTGGCCCACGTGTTCCCCGTGCCGCCTCCGGCAAGAAAGGCCTTTATGGGGGGCCCATTTCCTCTTCTGTCAAATGAGAGCAGCTGGACTAGCTCTTTGATTCTCTATTTTTACGCAGTGGCACATTTTTAAAAAAATAACCTCATGCTAAACCTTAATATTCTTTCATCCATTCAACAAAGATTATTTGAGACCTTCCAGGTGCCTGGAACACATGGCTACCTGGGTTTTCTTCCTGCTTGGAGGCACTCTGACACATGGAAGAGAAATTAAGGGTCTCTACCCCTCCGCTGGGGGGGAGGAATTTGCCACCCGGGCTGCCAAGGATCCATATCCTCATCTGGGAACCCACCCGCCACAGAGCCGACCAGAGGGGCTCAGTGTCTGCAGACAGGACCCCGAGAGAGATTCCCATGCTCACAACTGGCTGTTTCACAGGTTAGGCAACGAAGGCCCAGATAGTAGACCCGACCTCGGGTCTCCAGTCAAAGAGGCTTTGTGTCTAAGAGGAAAGAGCAGCAGGAAAAAGGCATGGCCTGAGCAAAGCCCTCGAGGAGGAAAAGAAGCCGTCTTGCAGAGGCCAAGCCCCCCACGCCCTTCCCTCCCCTGCCTGGCAGAGCCTTCTGAACCGCCTCCCCTAGTACCCACCCCCGCCATCCTCTGCCCAGAGCCAGGGTGTCAGGTTGAGGTTGGTGACAGCAGCCCCCAAGGAGGTGCTGGATGGCTGAAGCCCTCCATTGTAGAAGCCCTGGCATCTTCGATGAGCCCAGCCTCGCCAAGTTGTCTTCCTGCCAAGCTGGAGAGCGGCTGGCTCCCCGGAGGACCCACTCCAAGCAGGTAACTCGATCCCCTGCAGCCCAGCACTCCCCTATCTCTGACCACCAGAGCTGGAGCCCTGAAGAGTTCACGGCAGCATCGCAGGACCTGTGAGCGGCTTTCGGGGTCAGCAAAGGCGACTGCCAGGAGCCCAGAGCCAGGAGGGGTGGGGAGAACACAGGGCTGCAGGCCGGAGACCCAGGTTCTAGTCCCAATTCTTCAGTAACGTGCTGTGTGACTTTGGGGAAATTGCCTCCTCTCTCTGGGCCTTCATGTGAGAGTTTGACGGGAGGCGGGGTGGTTCCCAAAAGTTAGCGGAGAGGCAGACTGGCCAGGGTCTCTAACCAAGGTCCCCTCAGTCTGCAGCGCCCCTTTTTGGTAAAGGTCTGACTACTCTGTTCCAGGTACTCAGGGTGCCTGCCGGCTCTGACCCCAGCACCAGGCCTCCTTCCCCCTCAGGCAACAGGGGAGCAGGGGCTGCTGGTTGCCATCTTGGTCCTCAGCCTCTCTCAGCTCTGGAGGAACGTTCCAGATTCAGTGAACTTACAGTGGGTATGGCTTCTATTTCCCTCACGATAACCAAGTGAAACAGGATTTTCCTCAACAACTCTGATAAAAGTTTAAAAACAGGCTGGATATAGACTCCTAAATTGGCAAAAGCAGTGTATGCATAATATGTGGAATAAAGCTTTAGTTGTTTCTCCTCTGGAATTTTTTTTACTATCGTCCATGCAAAGTGTGCTATTATAAATGTACCACTGCCTCTTTGTAGAAGGACGGACTATCCTTTATTGAGACTATGCCTTTCCCATTTTATAGCATCAAAATAACTTTTCTTGGAGTTCCCGTTGTGCTGCAGAGGAAACAAATCCAACTAGGATCCATGAGGTTGCAGATTTATCCCTGGCCTTGTTCAGTGGGTTAAGGATCTGGCGTTGCCGTGAGCTGTGGTGTAGGTCACAGACTCGGCTCAGATCCCAGGTTGCTGTGGCTCTGGTGCAGGCAGGCAGCTGTAGCTCTGATTCTACCCCTAGCCTGGGAGCTTCAGTGTGCCACGGGTGTGGCCCTAAAAAAAAGAAGGTCTATTCTTTTTTGTTTGTTTGTTTGCCTTTTCTTGAGCCACTCCCACGTCATATGGAGGTTCCCAGGCTGGGGGTCTAACTGGAGCTGTAGCCACCGGCCTACACCAGAGCCACAGTGACACGGGATCTGAGCCGCGTCTGCGACCCACACCACAGCACACACAACCCACACCACAGCTCACAGCAATGCCGGATCCTTAACCCACTGAGCAAGGGCAGGGATCGAACCCACAACCTCATCGTTCCTAGTCGGATTCATTAAGCACTGAGCCACGATGGGACCGCCAAGAAAGTCTATTCATAAAGATGAAATGATGGTGTGATAGTACATGGCAATTCTTTGCATAAACTTTTACAAAGTCTAACACAAAGAATCATCTTGCTCACAAGTGTCCAGCTTGATCTGTTTCCACCAAGTTCACACTCTATAACCACCACCCAGATCAAGAAATAGAACGTTTTGCTAGTTCTTTTTTAAATCTTTACCAAGCAAAATAAAAAGCTGGCAACTTTAGGTTGGTCTCTCACTTCTTTATTTAAAATTTACACACCTGGGGAGTTCCCGCTGTGGCACAGAGGGTTAAGAATCCAACTGCAGTGGCTTGGGTTGCTGCGGAGGAGCGGGTTTGATCCTGGCCTGAAAACTTCTATATGGTGTGGGTGTAGCCATTAAAAAAAAAAAAAAAAAAAAAAAAAAACCATTTACCCACCTGTAGAACTTAAAATGTGGCTAGGTGATCTCACGTCCCAGGTCGTGTGAGCACTCCGCGGCGCTCCCTGAGCCCAGAGGGAAATGGGGCTGGCCTGGGATTCTGCCCGCCCAGTTCTGGGAGAGAGGGAGGATTTGGACAAATGTCCCTCTGGATGTGGGACTCGGCGCCGCCAGCTGCTGGAAGCCAGGGCTGAAGCGCAGTGAGGCGGAGATGCTGGGGCTGACCCGCGTCCCCCACGCAGCCTGCTTTTTCGCAGATTTCCATTGGCTCTTACTCTTCCCGCCCCCCTACCCGCCCTCCTAGACACCTGAGAATCCCTGGGGGCTCTTCTGTGTACCGTCTCCTCTCTCCCCGACCCCTCAATTCCCAGGTCAATCCTTCCAGACCCAGAAAACCATTCCCTACCTTTTTTTCCTCTTTGCTGTCCATGGAGAAATCCTGGCAGCCTTCTGAAAGGTTACGAAATCGTTAACATCACGCAGCAGGCTGGGAGGCCAGGAGGCTCCGCCCGCTCCGCCAAGGCAGTGCACACTCACCCAGGACTTGCTTCGTGCCCAAAACCCAGGGGAGCGTGATTCTAAGGCAGAAGATCCTTTCTGTTCAATTACTGTTATTCCCTTCAATAAGTATGCGCCCACGCCTCGCTGGGTGCCGGACTGTTGGTGCATTCAGCGAATATTTACTGGACAGCTTCTCTGTGTCACTTGGCTGAAGTCACTGTCCTTGGGGAGTTCACAGCCTGGTGAGAGAGATGAGGCCAGTGGTGACAGTAATGAGAGTGGGATGACATGGGACGAGCAGTGAAGGGGACAGAAGCATCCTATGGAGTTGCAGGGACCACAGAAGACCCCCGAAGGCGTGGCATTGGAACCTGCCCTCCACAGATGAACTGCCTACTCAGCTCAGCCCCCCAGTGTCCCCCAGAATGTTCCTCTCCTGCTGGCATTTCAGGCTTGGCCACTGTTAGGCGAAGCCTTCTGCTGAAACTGACTGCCTTCCTGCCACTAGGGACGTTGGCTTAGGGGCTTTATATGACTCAATGTAAAAAAATTGTCATTTGTTTCCGCTGTCGTGGCATAGCGGAAACAAATCTGGCTAGGATCCAGTGGGTTAAGGATCTGGTGTCGCTGTGAGCTGTGGTGTAGGTTGCAGACCCAGCTCAGATCCTGTGTTGCTGTGGCTGTGGCATAGGCCAGAGGCTACAGCGCTGATTCGACCCCTAGCCTGGGAATCTCCATATGCTGTGGCTGCGGCCCTAGGGGAAAAAAAAGTGGCCATAAAAAGACAAAAAAAAAATTTTTTTTTAACCTTTAGCTATACATGCACATAGTTTAGAAATTCTCTAAGGCTTGTAATGGAAAGCAGCAGTCCCCGCCTCAACACACACACACTCAGATCATTTCACACTCTGCAGAGGCAATGACTTTCAATTCTAAATTATTCCCTTAAATTGCTACTTCTTGATTTTTTTTTTTTTTAGTTTTAAATACCTTTCTCCAACATAGCCCCACTTTCTCCTTGCTCCCTCCACAGGCGCATCTCCGTCTGTGTTCCCTGCTATCCTGTATAATTGTCACAGGTTCGGTTGGAACCATATTCACTGTTTGCATTATTAGGCCGTGTACATGCTGTTGACAAGTGAGCCATGTAATAGTCTATGATTACTTCTTCTTTCTTGAGTCACAATTACAGTTATGTAATCTCCTCTCGGTGTGTTTAAATGTGTTGGATAATGGGCCAATTTCATCTTCTTGAAGGAATCCCTTCTAGAGTCTTCCATCCTGTTCCCGTCAGGATGAGTTACTTCCTACTGCACAACCGCTGGCCTGGGGATTCCTCCCCCCCCCCCCCCGTGGCTTCTTCTCTTCCTTCTATGCCATGACCTCTTCTGGATGGTTTACTCACTCATTTCTGTTGAAACACATCCTCCAGTAGCTTCCTGAGAATGTATGCAGAGACCTTACATGACTCAATATGTCTTTAGGGAGTTCCTGCGGTGGCTCAGTGGTAACGAACCTGACTCGCATCCGTGAGGACGCAGGTTTGATCCCTGACCTTGCTCAGTGGGTTAAGAATCCGGCATTGCCATGAGCTATGGTGTAGGTTGCAGACACAGCTCAGATCCTGCATGGCTGTGGCTGTGGCTGTGGTGTAGGCCGGCAGCTACAGCTCTGATTCAACCCCTGGCCTGGGAACCTCCATATGCCATGGGTGCAGCCCTAGGGAAAAGAAAAGACCAAAAAAAAAAAAAAAAGCCTTTATTCCATCCACATCTTTGATAATCACTTGGCTAGGATAGGATTCTGGGATGGAAACAGCTTCCCTCAGAATTTTGAAGGCACCTTGCCATTGGCTCCTGGTTCCCATCTCGCTATTGAAAAATCCAATGTCGCTGTGACGCTCAAGCCGTTGTAGGAAGACTGCTTATTTTTTCCTTCTCTCTGGAAGCTTTTTTGTTTGTTTGTTTGTTTGTCTCTTTTTTTGCCATTTCTTGGGCCGCTCCCGCAGCATATGGAGGTTCCCAGGCTAGGGGTCTAATCGGAGCTGTAGCCGCCGGTCTACGCCACAGCCACAGCAATGCATGCGATCCAAGCTGCGTCTGCAACCTACACTGCAGCTCATGGCTGGACCCCTGAGCAAGGCCAGGGATCAAACCCGCGACCCCATGGATACTAGTTGGGTTCGTTAACAAATGTTTACTTTATTCCAGTTGTCAGAGTCCCCCCCCAGTACAGACAGCCCCTCTTACTCCATCCTGAGAACAGACCTTTCATCTTCTACCAGGTGGAAAGGGTGTCTGATTGTTCTTAAACAGATTTCCAAACGATTTTCCTGTTTTTAAGCCTCCCCAGCCACCCAATTTCCAGAAATACCTGGGGCAGCCAATTCCTAAACCATTTGGGGGTTTCACAGTGAAAACTGGGCTGCTCTTCAATTTTCTTTACTGCCTCTTTAGGATCCAGGCAGTTACCATTCTTTGTTGGCTGTGCCTGCTTTCCAATAGTTTGATAAATCCCTTTCCTGCTGTTTTAGCTGGTTTCAGGAGAGACCACAGTGTGTGTTCAATTTGCTATCTTTATCCCATTTCAATTTGTAAGTGAACAGCAACCCATGTCAGAGCAGGAATGCTCTGCTGCCAATTTATAGAAGTAAATAGAGTGTAACCAGAATATGGAAGAGCCTGCCCGCAAGGGCGGAGGTGGGGGGGCTTCCCCAGCGGTTCTGTGCATGTTTAGGCCTTTCCTGGCTCTAAAAGTCCAGGCCAGAAGCCACCCGTTGTGATGCTTCCCCAATCCCCCAAGTATGTATCTTTTTTTTTTTATCCCAGTTGGGCTTGTTGAGTGATAGACATTTCGGAATTTTTTTTTTTTGTCTTTTTGTCTTTTCTAGGGCCCCTCCGGCGGCATATGGAGGTTCCCAGGCTAGGGGTTGAATCAGAGCTGTAGCCACTGGTCTACGCCAGAGCCACAGCAACGCAGGATCCGAGCCATGTCTGTGACCTACACCACAGGTCATGGCAATGCTGGATCCTTAACCCACTGAGCTAGGCCAGGGATTCAACCCGCAACCTCATGGTTCCTAGTCGGATTCATTAACCACTGAGCCACAATGGGAACTCCGACATTGCGGAATCTTATAGCCGTGATTCCACTTGAAGCTTTACACGTTATAGCTATAGAGGCTACAAGGTGTGGAGCCACAGACCAAGATCCCACAGCCAATGAGTGACAGGACTGAGGTTTGAACTGTGTCCATCACCTGGCCCCTCTGACATTATCCCTAATGGCACATGTGGTACCAAGTCAACCCCAGGCCCAGGAAAGGAGTACCTAATAGGGGAAAGAAGCTGAGGGGCATGCAGACCAGAGGAAGGGAGGCTTCCTCCCGAGTGACTGAATCAGGGTGGGCTTTACAGAGGAGGTGGCATCTGAGCTCATCACCATTACCACTTCAGGCTGACCTCTCTCCTTGATGGGCGGTGACAGTGAATAATAGCGATGGCGGTGGTTTAATGTGCAAAGCATTTTTACACAAACCTCTTTGCTATTACAGAACTTTGTGGCTGCATGTTATGTCCATTTCAGACAAGAGACACATCAAAGCCCAGAGAGGTTAATCAATCACCGGTTTCTGGTTACCCAGCAGAAAACGTTGATTTCAGGATTCCGGTCCATCCGAGTCTAGGTTCCCTGCCTCCCGGCCCGTCCACTCTTGCTTTATCCTGCCCATCGACTGAGGGGAGCCTTCCTACTCCAAAATATCGCTCTACCAATGTTTCCCAGTGTGTGGTGTGTGACCTGCCTGCTTGCTTTTAAAAGCTTTCATTAGGGTCCTACCTTAGATCTGCCTAATCTCTGGGAGATGGGCCCTGGAATCCGCCTTGTAACAACTGTCCCTCTGATCCTAAGAGAAAACCCGCCCTCGACTCACAGCGGTGCCAAATGGCGAAAGTGGGCAGAGCAGGGACCCTGGGGTCAGCACAGCCCCTCTCGGCTCTGTAGGCTCTGTATCGGGACGGCGTCAGTTTCCTGCCAGTGAAGTGCGCGAGTCACGCGAGGTTCCGAGGGCAGAAGGGCCGGGGGCCGGCCTCCCTCCCCATTTTCATCCGGAAGCCGCTGCACGCTCTTGGCTTCCAGGTTGCGGTCGCTCCAGATCCGCTGTGGCTGGGAGCTCGGGGCCACTTTCCGCACGTGCCTGGCCCCCGCCTGGGGACCACAGGGGACCTGAGGGCGCGGCGCTTTCCGCCCGCCAGGCAGCCGCGACCGCGCCTCCCTCTGCCCAGCCCTCCAGCAGCCCCTAAATATTCCCTGGGTCCCCAGGGGGCGGAAACGGACTTTGCAGCGCGCCGTCAGGCCCTGGCCCACCCTCCCGCGCAAATCGTGCGAGGAGATGCCTGGACCCGAGTCAGCGCCTCAAGGTCCCGCCGGCCCCGCGCAGCCTGAGGGGCGCATGCGCGCTCGGGGACGCTGCCCTTGCGCCGGGGGGCCTGGGCTGCGGAGGCAAACGCAGGGGGAAATCTGCTGGAGGGCGCTGCCCTCGACCCAAGGGTCAGGGAAGGCTTCCTAGGGATATTTAAGCAGCGTTCTGGGAGAGGAAAACACATGTGGACAGATGGAACCGACGATGCAAAGGCCAAGAGGGCGACCATTGGGGGAAATTGCCAGCATGATGCGCCACTCAAGTATTGAGTTCAAGGTGAAGTGTCACAAGACCAGGCGGGAGAGAGTGGCAAGGACCCACCCCAGCAGGGCCTTCTAAAGCATGCAGGGCGGGCACTGTAAGGTTCTAAGCAGGACCTGTGATTCAGCCAGATAATTCTAGTTGAAGAAAGACCGCTCTGGCTTGGCGGGGGAGGTGGAACAGAGGGACTGCAGGACATGAGTGAGGAGTCTATAGACAGGTCAAGGTGCCTGGGCCAAGGTAGCCACCGTGGGAGTGGAGAAAAGGGGGTGGTCTGGAGAAGTTCTGGTCCTTCTGGGTAGCACTCTGTGATGGACTGGATGTGGGGGTCAGGAAGCAGGTAACAGGTGGGTGGCTCAGCCTTTCCCAAGTAGGAAGCAAGGGGGATGAGGGTGCCTCTTCCCACAGGTGTCCCTCCTTCCCTCTCCATCCAGCTTGGCTCCAAGGCCTCATTCGGTGCCCCACCTCACCACCTCCAGGAAGCCTTCCATGCTCCCTTATGGATTTCAGAACCTCAAATCTTATGTTTGGGTATTTGCTGTTTTGCATTGTTCTAGACTTAGCGTGTGTGCATCGGCCTTCAGGGGAGCCCTGCCTGATAGTTGAGACAACATTAGAATCCTAGCAGGCCTGCTCTGTGACCCAGGACAGTCATTCATTCCCTCTGAGCCTCACCTCCGGCATCCTCGCAATGGCGAGAACATTCCTTCGCTTGAAGGCTTCCATATGCCGGGCACATGGCGCATGCGCAGTGAGGGAGCTTTGTCCCACTAGCATGGCTCAGCCCGGAAACTGAGGCCTCTAGAATGTCTCCTGAAACTTGTTCTCTGGGGCTGTGGATGGAAGTGAGAGAGTGGGGTAGCAGAAGGATTTTAAGGCTGGGGTTGGGAAGCATGAGGCCCTGCTCTGGACTTCCCCTGTGACTTCAGGCAAGTCAGGCCCCCTTTGCCCACCTTGGACAACAGGTGGTGGGCAGGATGCCTCCATCATCCAGTTTCCAGTGGAGTTCCACAGCTCCCCGAAAGCCCTGAGTACTGAGCAGTGCTCATTCCCAGGCTCCCGTGACCCCTTCCCTCCAGCCGGTGAGTCTGGCTTCCCGCTCAGACCATTCTAATGGTGTGAGACCATTCTACAGACCTCCAGAGACCAGACCTGGGGCCCATCCTCCAGCAAGGCGTGGGGCTAGTGGGTTTGGGCCTGGGTTTCCTTGGGAGGCAGAGGCATCTGGCACATAAGCCCAGAGCTGCGGTTTCTAGAGGACAAACTGGCAAGGGCCTGGCTCGGAGCAGCTGCAGCAAGGGTCCGGGCCTGGGAGGTGGGCCTCTTGGGAAGAGCAAGAGGAAACGTGTGAGCAGAGCCATGGGGTTTAGGAGACCTCAGCTGAAGGAGCCCAAATAGTGATTATCACACCCTTTTCTTTTGCCAGATGAAAATTCAGCGAGCCACCCATGGTCAGGCAGCAGGCTATTGGCAGGGCGTTTGGGCTGCCAGGAGGAGCAGGAACACAGCGCTTCTGTGTTCACCATAGGTGACCTGAGTCATTGCAGTCAGGTAAGTCATGGGGAAGCATCTAGTCCAGTAGATGCTTAATCACTGCTACTTCTTTGAACACCAGACCCTAAGCTGAGAAGCCACAGGTCACCCACAGTCTCTTTCTTCAAGGAGCTTAGAGCCTGGGAAGAACAAGAGGTGGACACAGAAACATTCTCGGCCTCAGTAGGGGTAAGAGGCAGCCCAGGGACTGGTGGGGGTACCCAGAAGAAGATGGGCTTGAACTCCTGCTGTGGGGCAGTCTTGGTGCTTGGTGGTGAACTTGGCGTGAAAGGTATTTTAAGGAAGGCTTCACTCAGGAGGTGACATTTGCACTGGTCTTTGGTAGCTCTGCAGGAGTTTTCTGGGGTTTTTTTGTTTGTTTGTTTTTTGTTTTTTGCCTTTTAGGGCCGCACCCAAGGCATATGGAGGTTCCCAGGTTAGGGGTCCAACTGGAGCTACAGCTGCCAGCCTACGCTACAGCCACAGCAAACACAGGATCCGAGCCATGTTTGCGACCTAAACCATAGCTCACAGCAAAGCCAGATAAAGATCCTTGACCCATGGAGCGAGGCCAGGGATCGAACCCGCAACCGCTTGGTTACTAGTCTGATTCGTTTCCACTGCGCCATGAGGGCAACGTCTCTGCAGGAATTTTGTAAGCCGAGAAGTCAGAGACGGGTATTTTAAGAAAAGGCAGGAACATATGTAAGGCCTTGGGGACAGGGAAAAGATGAAGTGTTTCGGGGACCGGTAAGTATTTTGCTGTGTAGGAATGGAAAGGGCCTTGAGTTAGGCTGAAGGTGCATGGAACCCGGGGGCAATAGGGAGCCATGAAATGTTTCTGAGCAAGAGAGCGATGTGATCAGAACCCGTTAGAGAAGGGAACTTTGTGTCTTCGGGAAGCCTCCTGGAGAGGCCCGGGGAGGGGAATCTGGGGCCTAGGGCCCCGTAGGAACCCCTTGCTATGCTTCATTCCACTGGGACTTGTTTGGGTCAGAGCCAGACTCCTGGGACTGGTGGCCTCTTCCCAGGGGGACAGTAGGTGGCGCTGCATCCATGTGCATCCGGCCTCATGGGCGGGGCTACCTGCCCCTCACCTAGGTTGGTGAGACCTCTGGTCCTGTTTGGACCGGCTCCTAGGGCCCTGTCTGTGCTGGTGAGGCTCCAAGAAAGGCTGAGTTGGGGGTGGGGGTGCGGCCGGCCTTGCTCCCCCTCCCGCAGAAGCAGAGAAGGGCCCTTGCCTTGTCTCACACAGGACGTGTGAGCAGAGAGTGCTTCCTGAGCTCTTCTGGTCCGTTTCACAGGGGGTGGGGGTGGGGGGGGGGTGTCACTGAGGCCCAGAGAGGGCGAGGCTGGCTTGAGTCCCCCAGTGGGTTAGTGGCTTGGGGGTTGTTCCTGGATGCCACGTGCGGGAAGTCGTCCTGTCCTTCCTCCTCCCATGTCCCTCATCGGTTCGCCTTGACCTTGCCAACCCCCCCCCCCCCCGCCTCTTTGACACTCAGTCCTCCACCATCTACCTGGCCTGGGCGGTTGTCCCTGTCTTTTCTCAGGTCCCTGCACAGGGGCCTCTTCCGTGTCTGCCTGTGCCTCTCCCACCCCACCCAGCCCCACTGTCCAAGGATTTTTCTCACACACTGATCCAACCTCCACCCTCCGTGCTGAAGCCCTTCGCTGCCCCACCAGCTCTGGGGGCCCCTTAGCCTGGCAGTCAGGCCCTGGAAACCAGGCCCACATCCCTCTGATGGGCCTCAGCCATGCAGATCTGCGCTGGGTCCCCTGTGCTGGCCCTCCCTTCCTGCCCTGCTGTCACACCCCCACGCATCCTCCACGACTCGGCGGGGCCTCTGAGATGTGGGTGTTTAGGTATCCTCCTGGGCTCCCAAGGCTGTGACTGGTGCTCCTGGGCCCGTCTCCTCGGCTGGGTGACGGGCGAGCCTCTGGGCAGGGAGCTCAGGGCAGCCTTTCTGAGGGACCAACTGAACCACAGTCTGGGAGGTGCGTTACCAGGTCCGTGGCTGCCACTGTGAACCAGGCGTCATGCTAGGCGCTTTTGCACACTCCCAGCCTCTCTGTCCCCACAACCTGGACAGGTCTGAGACTGCACTTGTTATCCTGGTTTTGCAGAACAGGAAGCCAAAGTGCCGAAGGTCGCACAGTGAGTAAGCAAGTGGAACCTGGCTCTGCAGGCCGCAGGCAGGGCAAGGTCTCAGGCCACAGCTGGACGGGACCCAGCCATCTGAGGAAGGCTCGTGTGGGGCTGGCAGGTGGCCACACAGGGTGCCTTGGGCAGATGGGTCCTCCAAAGTGAACTCCTGCCCTCTCTGGATGCTTGGGGAGCCCCCCCCCCAACTTTCTAAGTCAGGCAAGGACCTGGGGGCCTGGGTATCAGGCGTGTTCACGTGGCAGCTGTGAGGCAGAGGCCAGCGGCTGGAGGCCAGGGAAGAGGCTGACCTGCTGAGCCAGGGAGGGGCCAGGCCCAACTGGGCGGGCGGCTCAGGGTCTGAGATGAGGCCGGGCTCAAATACCAGGACTTTCCAAGGAGCCCTGTGGTGAGCAGGCCGGATGCCGGGAAGCCAGAGGTAAGACTGCCCACAGAAAATAGGCGGGCGGGCTGGGCGGGACGTGGTGACCAGCTGCAAATATTTGCTATAGAGAATCCCAGGGCCGGGGGTGGGCAAAAGGAGGGGCCCACAGAGTGTCTCAGGCTTCAGGGTCACAGCATCAGTGACGGCAGCGTCCTCAGCTTTTGCTGTGTGGCTGTGGCCTGGTCTAGGCACCAGTGAGGAAAATTCACGCCCAGTCCCCCACAGGGCCTGGTGACTGCTGCCCAGTCTTGAAGCTACACGCGGAAGTCAGAGACAGGAGGCCTCGGCCTCTAAGCCTGGGCCCCACATTGTCTGAAGGAGAAACTGAGTCGCCGAGCAGGACTGCGCCCGCCCCGTCCTACAAACAGCCAGGCCCAGAGCCCAGGCCTCCCGATTCCCAGTCTGCTTTGGTGATGACTCAAAGCACGTCCTCTCCTGTTCTCCTAAGCCATGCGCTCAGATTCTTTGGGGGCACTTTCTGGGGGTCGTTTGATGCAGCCCTTGTGGCTGGATTTCATCCTTCCCCTCTAGGAGGGGTGTTCAGAACGCCTTCCTGGGCTAAATCTGCTCCAGAGAATGCCCGAGAACCTCCTCCCATCCACCCGGCTCCCTCTAGCCGCAGCCGTGCTACGGGGGGCTGTGTTTGGGGCCCCGCATCACGAGGAGTTGCTGGTGAGGAAGGTGGGTCTCTGGCTACCGGCCCCGCCCAGCGCAGCCTGACGCATGCGCGCCCGATGGCATCTCTCGGTGGGTGGGGTCATCCACTCTCTGGGAGGCTTGCTCCCCAGACCTCCTGTGGGGACCTGGTCAGGCCTTTTCCTGGCCTCAGCCAAGGGGCCCAGCCATCTCTAGAAGGCACTTTTTCCTCTGGGTCCCTGATCTCCGGGTGGGGCGCCTCTTCCAGTGACCCCTTCTGGACGGCAGGGTTTCCAGCCAGTGCTCCCCAGTGTTGCTGCAGGGAGACATCCCTGCTGGTTTCCTGGTGGGAAAGGTCAGATCACTCCTGGGATGGTGCCACCAGCTCGCATTGGGGGACATGAGAGGGAGAGCATCATCCCAGCCCAAGTGGGGGAATCGGGTGAGTCTTAACGTGCCCCGGAGCCTCTGCTCCTGGCCTCCTGGCTCTTCCTCCTGGTGTCCCCTGCAGCATCCCTGAAATGCCCTCTCCCTTCCCAGGAAAGGCACACTGGGGGTGCTCGCCCTGCCAGTCTCAGAGAGAAGGGACAAGCATTGACTGAGCTCCCGCTGCTGCTTGATATACATGGCTTCTCTGCCGGTCCTCATAGCCACTCTGTGTGGTGTGGGTGTTACCAACCCTGATGGCCCACTGAGACCCCACATTGCCAAGCCGCTAAGTACGGGAGCCAGGACTTGAAAATGTAAGTCTTTCTGAATCCTTACAGATTCAGAAGCTGCCCCCATTCGTGCGTCGGGAAAGACCAGGATTGCTTTTTCTTGAAATGATTGTAGCCGGTGAGAATGACCGTGAATTTCAGCGGCGTGTTGTGCAGGGAGGGAGTGACTGGGCCGGTTCTCAGGGACGGGGACTGGAGGAGGGGACCTGCCCTTATTGGTTGGTGTTCAGCCCTGGCTCAGGAGGAGGTGCCTCTTGGGGCCCTGAGGACAGAGACATCCTTGTCCCTCGTAACTGGCTGGGGTGTCCTTCCCCGTCCCCCCTCCAAGGGGTAGGCGAGACAAGTCTGAGGAGGGGTGGAGAACCAGGATTTGGGTGGGGGCTGAATTAATAGTGGGGTGTCCCTTGCGAGGGCTCCTGTGACTTGCCTTCCCGTGGGGCTCTCCTGCCGCTGTGCTCCCTGCCCGACTGGGAATCCAGCCCTGGGGCTCCTTGTCCCACAGACTCGACCTGCTCCACGAAGCCTCCTAGCACCCGAGCCTGGACTGGCCTTTGCGCTCTGCTCCCTTGTGAATTGTTGTCGCAGAAGTTCCATGTTGTCATTGACTAGTTATGTGGTTGTTTCCCCATCAGACCGGGAGTTCCCCGAGGGCAGGGCTTGTCTGATTCTTCTCTGAGTCTGCAGCTCCCATGACACGGCAGGAAGGAAGGATGTTGGCTGAGTGAATAATTGAATGAAGGAATGAATGGATGCAAGGAACAGGCAGCACACATATCCCCCGTTGATGAGCCTTGGGCTTCAGGTCTGTCGCCAGCCGCTGGGTGACGTTGGGCCAAGCCCTGTCGTGCTCTGGTTTCAAATCTTCCATCTGTCCACTGGGGTGATGGGGACCTTCCAGCTGCCCCGCAGAAACCAGGAGTCAGCATGAAGCTGCCCCCCTCCCCACCCTTGTCCCCTCAGCCCCTCCCCTGAGCCCCAGCGAGGTAGGGTGGGGGAAGGACCTATCAAGTTACTTTAGTCCCATGCTGTCACCTTGGAAACGCTCCATTTTGGCTCTGATGGCTCTGCCCCCAGCAAGCCTGCTTGGCCAGCGGACCCACTGACCTCAGCCAGGGCTTGCTGGGGGCAGGTCCCGCCCTCTTCTCCCAGGGTCGGGGTCTGCAGTGCTCTGCAGGTGGCCCAGCCTGCACCCCTCCCCGCAGCCCAGGGGGCCAGCCTCTCAGGGGCGAATGTGGGACCCAAAGCGGCAGGGGCCAGACGGGCTCTGAGCATTGAGTGGCCCAGCTGGGAATCTGAAATCAAGTCTTTTTTTTTTTCATTTAATTTTTTTTAATTTTAAAAACTTTATTGCAGTATAGTTGATTTACAATGTTGTGTTCCTTTCTGCTGCACGGCAAAGTGACTCAGACATATGTATGTCCTTTTTCATGTTCTTTTCCCTTTTTTTTTTTTGTCTTTTTGCCTCTTCTAGGGCTGCTCCGGCGGCATATGGAGGTTCCCAGGCTAGGGGTCCAATCGGAGCTGTAGCTGCTGGCCTACGCCAGAGCCACAGCAACACCAGATCCTAGCTGTGTCTGCGACCTACACCACAGCTTATGGCAACACTGGATCCTTAACCCCCTGAGCAAGGCCAGGGGTCGAACCGGCAACCTCATGGTTCCTAGTCGGGTTCGTTAACCACTGCACCATGACAGGAACTCCCATGTTCTTTTCCATATGATTTATCACAGGCTAGTGAATGGTGTTCCCTGTGCTGTACAGTAAGACCTGTTGTTTATCCGTCCTGTATATAATAGTTTGCCTCTGCTAATCCCAGTCTCCCACGTCTTCCCTCCCCTGCCCTGCACTTGGCAACCACGAGTCTGTTCTCTATATCTGTGAGTCTGTTTTTGTTTTTATTTCACGTATCCAGTGATGCCATATGGTATTTTTCTCTTTCTGACTTACTTCGCTTAGTATAAGACTCTCTAGTCCAGCCTTGTGGCTGCAAATGGCATTGGTTCATCCTTTTTAATGACTGGGTAGTATTCCATTGTTTATACATACCACATCTTCTTAATTCATTCACCTCCCGGTGGATATTTAGGTTGTTTCCTTGTCTTTTTTATTGGAAATAGTGTTTCTATAAATATAGGGGTGCATGCATCTTTTTAAATTAGAGTTTTATCTGGATATATGCCCAGGAGGGGGATTGCTGGATCACATGGCAATTCTATTTTTAGTTTTTTGAGGAACCTCCGTACTCTTCCATAGTGGCTGCACCAATTTGAATTCTCACCAACAGTGTAAGAGGGCTCCCTTTTCTCCACACCCTGTTCAGCGTTTATTATTTGTAGATTTTTTTAAAAATTAAGGCCATTGTGACTGGTTTGAAGTGGTACTTCATTGTAGTTCTGATTTGTATTTCTTTATAATTAATGAAGTGGGGCATCTTTTCATGTGCCAATTGGCCATCTGGGTGTCTTCTTTGGTGAAATGTCTATTTAGGTCTTCTGCCCATTTTTCGATTGGGTTTGTTTGTTTTTTTGTTCTTTTTTTTTTTTTTTTCCTTTTTAGGGCCACACTTGTGGCCTGTGGATGTTCCCAGGCGAGGGGGCGAATCAGAGCTGCAGCTGCGGACCTACGTTCCAACCGGAGCAACGTGGGATCCAAGCTGCATCTACGACCTATACCACAGCTCATGGCAACGCCGGCTCCTTAACCCACTGAATGAGGCCAGGGATTGAACCCGCGTCCTTATGGCTACTAGTTAGGCTCGTTACCGCTGAGCCACAATGGGAACTTCCTGGGGTTTGTTTTTATTGAATTGCATGAGCTGTTTGTATATCTTGGAAATGAAGCCCTTATTGGTCGCATCACCTGCAAACATTTTCTCCCAGAGTCTGTAGGTTCTTTTCATTTTGTTGCTGGTTTCCTCTGCTGTGCAAAAGCTTCCAAGTTTGATTAGGTCCCATTTGTTTAGGTTTGCTTTTATTTCAGTTGCTCGAGAGACTGACCTAAGAAACCACTGGTACCATTTAAGTCACACCAAGGTTTGACTTATGTTCTCTTCGAACATAAGTCTTTAAGCCATTTCCAGTTTATTCTCGTGCACGGCGTGAGGGTGTGTTCTCACTTCATTGATTTACACGCAGCTGTCCAACTCGCCCGGCACCCCTGGCTGAAGAGACTTGCAGTCAAGCCTTAAACTCCAAACTGGTTTACTTCAATCCCTAGTTTTTCCTGAAGGTGTGAATTTGGGCAAGTTCGCGGTTTCCCCTGGGCCTCATTTCTTTATCTCTTTCAGGAAGATAAGTGTTGCCTGAAGGTGCCTGGAGAGATGGAGAGGCTGCTTCTAGAGAAAGTACTAGACCCGGAGCCAGGCCTGGCTCTGTCTCTCTGGACCTCAGCAACCTGTCTGTACAAACGAGGCCTTGACTCTGTTCTGCTCCTCCTCTCCCACCCCCAACCATCAGCCTCACAGAGAGGTTACTGGCTCCAGGAGCGTCCTGCGTACTGGCCACTTTTCAGGCCTGGGCTGGGCTGTGGGCGTTACAGCTGGAGAGATCCCAAGCTTCTCCAGGGAGAAGCACATCTGTCTCTTAGTCTGTCCTGCCTTCCGTCCATCCATCCATCCATCCATCCATCTATCTGTCCAGTTAGCAAACATTCACCCAACAGGGGTCCCAGGATTAAGCTACGCTGTGATTGCAGTGTAGACCCCACAGGGTCCCCGCCCTCCGAGACTCACAGTCCATCTCCCAGCTGCTCCCACATCTCTGTCCGCAGCCTGGACTTTCTTCCCAGGTCCAGATCCTTATGTTTCACAAGTGCCCGACCTTCACACCATGATGTCTCCAGGCTCCTCCGTGGGAACACCTGAGCGTCATTACCCCCACCTCTTTCTCCTCCAGCTTCCCCAGGTCCGCAAAGGACCCCTCAGCTCTCAGCATCTTTCCAGACTCCTCCCTCCCGCTCACTTGCCTCTGACTCCCAAACAAGCAAGCCATAAGCCCTGAGGATACTACCTCCAAGTAGATTTTTTGCTCTTTCCAGTTTTCTCCGTCTCCGCCAACCCTACCCTCGCTGAACCCTCATCACTCAGGTCTTAGTGGCATCATGACGGTGGCCTCTCACCCACCCTCCACGTGGCAGTGGGACATCTTTCCAAAATGCGCACCTGACCTTGCCTCTCTCTGCTGAAAACTTCCAGGCTCGCCTTGCCCATAGGCTAAAGCCCTGGTCTGTGGCTCCGGGTCTGGCTGTGCCCACCTTTCCAGCCTCATCTTGGGTCTCCTCGCTGCTCTTTATGCCCAGCCTTCTTTCGGCTCCGCAGCCTTTGCCTGTGCTGTGGTCTTTGTCTGGAAGAACGCGACGTTCTGCTCCCTCCGTCTGCACCTCGTGGCATCCACTGCTGGCCACGTCCCAGCCTCTCTCCGCTCTCTGTTTATTTTTATTTTATTTTATTTTTTTATTTTCCCACTGTACAGCAAGGGGGTCAGGTCATCCTTACATGTATACATTACAATTACATTTTTTCCCCCAGCCTTTCTTCTGTTGCAACATGAGTATCTAGACAAAGTTCTCAATGCTATTCAGCAGGATCTCCTTGTAAATCTATTCTAAGTTGTGTCTGATAAGCCCAAGCTCCCGATCCCTCCCACTCCCTCCTCCTCCCATCAGGCGGCCACAAGTCTCTTCTTCAAGTCCATGATTTTCTTTTCTAAGGAGGTATTCATTTGTGCTGGATATTAGATTCCAGTTATGAGTGATATCATATGGTATTTGTCTTTGTCTTTCTGGCTCATTTCACTCAGTATGAGATTCTCTAGCTCCATCCATGTTGCTGCAAATGGCATTATGTCATTCTTTTTTATGGCTGAGTAGTATTCCATTGTGTATATATACCACATCTTCCGAATCCAATCCTCTGTCGATGGACATTTGGGTTGTTTCCATGTCTTGGCTATTGTGAATAGTGCTGCAATGAACATGCGGGTGCACGTGTCTCTTTTAAGTAGAGTTTTGTCCGGATAGATGCCCAAGAGTGGGATTGCTGGGTCATATGGAAGGTCTATGTATAGATTCCTAAGGTATCTCCAAACTGTTCTCCACAGTGGCTGTACCAGTTTACATTCCCACCAACAGTGTAGGAGGGTTCCCTTTTCTCCACAGCCCCTCCAGCACTTGTTATTTGTGGATTTATGAATGATGGCCATTCTGACTGGTGTGAGGTGATATCTCAGGGTAGTTTTGATTTGCATTTCTCTTATAACCAGCGATGTTGAGCATTTTTTCATGTGTTTGCTGGCCATCTGTATATCTTCTTTGGAGAAATGTCTATTCAGGTCTTTTGCCCATTTTTCCATTGATTGATTGGCTTTTTTGCTGTTGGGTTGTATAAGTTGTTTATATATTCTAGAGATTAAGCCCTTGTCGGTTGCATCATTTGAAACTATTTTCTCCCATTCTCTAAGTTGTCCTTTTGTTTTCTTTTTGCCGCTCTCTGTTTAAATACCGCCTTCCTGGAGTTCCCTTCGCGGCTCAGCGGGTAGCGAATCTGACTGGGATCCATGAGGGTGCGGGTTCAATCTCTGGCCTCGCTCAGTGGGTTAAGGATCCAGCGTGGCCGTGACCTGTGGTGTAGGTGGCAGATGAGGCTCGGATCTGGCATTGCTGTGATTCGAACAGCTCCGATTCGACCCATAGCCTGGGAACCTCCATCTGCCGTGGGTGTGGCCCTAAAAAGCAAAATAAATAAGAAAAAAAAAAAATGAACAAACACAGCTTTCCTCCCGGGTCTGGTTGGTTCTCCCGTGTGCTCTCTGACCGCTTCCCTCCCTCCCCCCCTCCCTCGGTCAGGACCAGCCTCCTCCACTTCCTGCCTTCCTTCTCTCTGCCCGTCTTTACTGACGACCTAGTGTGTGCCAGGCATAGAAATACGGTGCGGATCAAGAACAGACAGGGTCCTTGCCGTCCTGGAGCTTGGAGTCTAGTAAGAGAGACATGAAGCAGGACACCCGGTTAGGAACGACAAACGGGGACGAGCATTTCTCGCGTCTCCCCCGGCACCTGTCGCGGGCTGGCTTCGAGGCCCTGAGCTGGAGACGGGCCTGTGGGGTGTTTATCAGGACGGCCCTCGGAATCACCCGCCGTAGAGGGGCAGAGAGGAAGCAGGATCGGGTGGAAGAGACGGCGGCTGTGATGACACCGTCTCCCGAAGGCCTCGGCTGGGCCCATGGGAGCTGTGGAACTGGGCCAGGCTCAGAGTTGCCCCAGTCTGGGCTGGGGGGCTGGCCTTCCCGCCTGCGGGTTGATGGGTCCAGAAGGGGGTGGGGCATCCTCTTCAGCCGAGCTGTCCCCTGGTCCCCCAGGAAGGCTGACAGCTGACACGGCGCTCCCAGCACCTCATGCCTGAAGAGGGACCTGGCGGGCCCAGCCCCGCACACCTGCGGTCCATGTCGTCATTCGTGTGCCCTGCATGGGGAAACTGAGGCTCAGAGAGGTCTCGAGATTTGTCTCTGCAGCTGCCCTGTGGTTGCCTGGCTTCCCGGCTTCAGCTTGTCAATCCGCTCCCAGCCTTCCTTTCTGCTCTTGGCACCTGCCTTCCCCCTGGGGAGCTGTGAGGCGGCTGAGCACCAGCAGGGTACTTTGAGGAATTAAGTGACCCCATGCAGAGGTGGAGCTGATCCCTCTGCCAGGTGGCTCACTGGGTGCTTAGAGGGACATGGCCAAAGCCACCTCTGGGGGATACGAGAGGGAGAGGAAGCTCTTCAGCCCCCTGTTGGCATTTCACAGCCTTAGAACTGTCCTCATTCAGCCTTTGGCGCCATCTGGGTCCCCCACCCCATCAGAGGCACAGCCTGGGTGCTGGCTGAGAGCCAGCAGGTGATGTGCGCCGTATGTTTTAGAGGAAAGATGGGTGAGGCAGAGCTGGGCCCTGCCATTCCCAGGATCATGGGTTAGACAGAATAAACAACGAAACAAAACAAAACACCCAGCTCCGCAGCCATGGGTGTTTGTTTCACCCATGCTCTGTGTACCCTGCAGCTAGTTCTCACAGCTCTGTGAGGAGGTACATGTGATTAGTGCATTTTGGTTTTGTTTTTATTTTTTAAACTTTTTTGGCCGTGCACGAGGCATGTGGCCGTTCCAAGGCCAGGGATTGAAGCTGCACCTTGGCAGTGACCATCTGGATCCTTAACCACTCAGTCACCAGGGAACACCTACTAGCTTTTAAATTTTTATTATCTTTCTTTTCCGGCTGCACCTGTGGCCCATGGAAGTTTCTGGGCCAGGGATCAAATCTGAGCCACAGCTGTGACCTATGCCACAGCTGTAGCAACGCCGGATCGGGAACCCATTGTGCCCGGCTGGGGATCAGACTGATGCTGCCACAGAGGCAACGGGGGCTACTTAACCCACTGTGCCACAGTGGGAACTCCCTATTAGCTCATTTTAAAGATGGAGAAGCTGAGGCTTGGAGAGCTGCAGGGACTTGCTCACTATTAATAAATGGTGGACAGGAGGAAGAGAATTCAGAATTCAGAAAGGAGGGTAGGAGTGGGAGCCCCCAAATGCAACTCCCGCCTCATATACTCCCTGGGTTAGGAAGCAAAGGTCCCTGGGTAGGAGCCTTTGGTCTACCTTTATTTTGGGGGGAGGGGATCTGGTTGGACCTGCCAACTCTCATGCCTCCCTCTAAGTCAGTATTAAAACTAGGAGCAGAGCTAATAAATAAATTGCTTTTCTGGATGCCGCGTTGTAGCTCAGGGCTAGCTCGGACCCAGGGCCTGGAGCACAGGTGGGCCCTAGGAAGGGCGGTTGGTATTTCAGGATGGGTAAAGGAAGGAGCAGGCCAACCAGGAAATCCTCAGCCACCCCACCCCGTTCAGGACCCATGTCCCTTGCCTCTGCCTGAGAGGGCCTTCGGCAGGGCCTGAGCCCCCATTCATGCATGGGTGTGCTGCTTCTGCCCTTAGATCAGGGCATCCAGGGGCCCCCAAGGCCACGTCTGGCCTTCAGGTTGGGGCTCAACCCCGTGGATTCCATTCATGGTGCCTGATTGCTTAATGAGCTTGGCATCAGGGTATGAATAATTGCACCATAACGTATGTAAATCTAATCATAACAACAGCCCGCTGGGCAAGCCGCATTCTCTCAGCTCTCAGGTGCCCTTCTCCTGGGAGAACGCTTTCCTGGGAACCGCAGCAGCCAGCTCGCTCCCGCTTCTCTGAAATTGTGACCGTGGATGTAGCCTGGCCTCAGCCCTCCCCCTCCCATCTGAGCCTCACAACCTCAATGGGCAAACATTTATGGAGGGTGTGCCGTGTGCCAGGCACAGCTCTAATCATTTTACAGGTGGTAACTGATTTAACCCCCCCAACAGCCCCGGGAGATAAGCATTCTTCCGTTTCACAGATGAGGAAGCTGAGTCTCAGGAGGGTAACAAGCTGCTGCAGGGAGAAGCCAGGACATTCGGCAGGATGGGAAACGGAGGCCCAGGAGAGACAGACTTGCCCGACCTCTTGTCGTTATTCGGGGTTCACCCAGGTCTCCTGGGACCTCTGCAGCTGTCTTTGGGGTCTGAGAGGGCCCGAGTGTCACCCTGATATGTGCCTGTGTAGCTCTGTGTGTGTGTGTGTGTGTGTGTGTGTGTGTGTACTGGAGGTGTGGACCGGGGCCCCATTCTGGGAACGTCAGAGGAGGCAGCCAAAGCGAAGAGCTATTTTAAGGCCTCCCCTGCCGGCCCTGCTCCCCACACAGCCCCTCTGCTGAGCCAGGCTGCCGTGGCCCGGGGCCTGGGCCAAGCGTGGAGAGTTTTGTTCCGAGAGCAGAGGGACGTCTTGGCTCCAGAACATTCACACTCAATGAATTACTTCAACGCTAGATTAGACTTGCAGGCTTGGAGCAAAGTGATAATAGGGCCCAATTAAATTAATTTATACGGACTCTATGCTCTGGGCCCCTCCCTCGGTGGTGGGGCGGGCCTGACCCCCCCGCACCTTGGCCCCCGGGCCGGCCCACGCCAGGAGATCTGCAAGGCAGCAGGGGGATGGTGCGGGGGCTGCTGCTTCCGTGGTGGGAAAGCAGGGCTGGAGCTGCCGAGGGGGAGGCTGGGCTTGTTGCTTTGTTTTTGGTCTTAGTCTGATGTGCAGGTTGGGAGAAAATGACCCTCATTAGGCAAAGCTTCGGGAAGCGCATTCCTGGTTAGTGAAGGTGAGGCCTGGCAGGTGTGGTGAGGGCCAGATGCCCAAGGTCTGAGAGGGGGCCCTTGAAGAGGCCGCTTGGGGAGACCCTCCCCCATGGCCAGGCCTCTGTCCTTTACTACCCCAGGCAAGGGGACGTGTGGCTCTTTGTGGTAAGTGGGTGGATGCAAGAGACACCTGGGCACCTGGCTGCGGGCTGGGTTCTGCCGGCCGCCTGCTGCGTGAAGGCTGCGTCTGAACCCCTCTGGGCTCCGGCTGAAGCCCGTCCCCTCCACAGGCTCACAGAGCCCTCGCGATCCAGTCCCTGGCCCTCATCCACCACCCCACCTGACTCCCACCAGACACTCTAGACGCCCTGAATCCACCTGCAGGTCTGGCTGCCGAGCTTTGCCAACCCCCACCCTCGCCCCCTGGGCCTTGGCCCCTGTGGTCACCCTGTCCAGGATGTCCTGTCCCCACTTTCCCTAGAGAGCACCTGATCCTCTCCCTACTCTGCACTTAACACCCTGATACGGTCCTCTGTCTCACCAGGAGGTGGAGGGCGGGCAGATCCGATCACCTCCGTGGCTCCAGGGCCAGGACAGAGCCTGGCACAGAGGGGGCGTCGAGGGAGGGTCGTTTGCAGCGCTAATGCTGGGACACTGTCGAGGTCCTAGCCCAGGCCCAGGGGGCCACTCAGCTGCATGGGCCACACTGGGTGAAGAACCAGGGGCCTCGTGCATGACTCGGCTCAGCCACCGGCCTCAGACTTGGTACCTCCCTCCCCGTTCAGGTTCCCAGTCTGCCAAATGTGGCACTTGCTGTCCTGCATCTGGTGCTCGGAGATTCTGGCAGCTTCGGCAGGCTGACGTGGGGGAGACCTGAAGCCATCGGGGGTGGGGGGTGTCTCGCTGCCCCAAGTGGAGGCCAGGGCTGATGCCGTGAAGCTGGGGGTGGCAGAGGTGGGCCCTCGGGGCTGAGGCCCAGACTATAGGCAGCACGAGGGATTTCGCAGGAGCTGGGCCTCCTTGCCGGTGCTGGCCGGGCTCACTCCCCAGGTTTTTTATCAAGAGCTCAGTGCTCCATGCCTGCGGCCACGTCTGCCAGGGACACTCCACCTTGGGGTCCGGGCTGCCGTCGGTAGGTCTGGCAGCTTCAGCTGGGCCTGCACGGCCCTGAGCCCCAGAGAGCCCCCCAAAGAGTCTGGGGGTAAGGAGTCAACCTTCCTCTTCCCCCAACTGGCCCCCCTGTTTTTTGAATCCAGATAAAGGAGTTTGACTGTCACCTAAGGATGCGGGAGTCAATGCAAGGCTGGAAATGGCCTGGTCGGGCGGGGGCCTGGGCGATGCACCTGTCTGGAGATGCTTGCACGCATCCTGCCCTGCCGCCCCCACGTGGATAAAATGCTCTATATCCCTCGGACTTTCCAACACGTTGTTGAGTCGGTGGGGCCAACCATGGAAAAACTCCCGCCCCACCCCACCCCCACCCCCAAAGACTGGGTCTTTGGGGGGCTGTAAATTTACGGCAGAAGCTGAGGGCCAGGGCCCGCCTTTGAACCTCAGCCCCACGCTCTGCACCCATTGAGGGCCTCTCCTTGGCCAGGAAGATGAACGGCATCCGTGGGGAGGCACGAGCCGGAGTAACCCCCCGGATCCCCGGCTCAGCCCAGAGGCAGGCCCTGCTCGCTGAGCTGCAGGGCAGGCTGATGTGGGGGAGACCTGGGGCCATCGGGCCCTCAGCCTCCTCAGGCCTCCCCGGCACCTTTCTCTGGTCAGAACATCCAGTGGGGTGCGGATCTAGAGCTTGGAATCCCAACCCTGCTTCCTCTGGGCCTCAGTTTCCTTTGCCATAACAATCCGTAGCTCGTTAAGGTCATCCGTAAGCTTTATTAGGGGTCTAATGTTCCATCGTCTTCATTGTTCCTTTCTGAGCCCCTCTTGTGCCAGTGCTGGGATCCACAGAGATGCCAGGGGCCTGTTGGGGTGTTGGGGGCTCAGGGGGGGGGTGCAGGGAGTGGGGCCGAGGGAGCCCAGAACATGCTCACCCACCCTGCAGACAGGAGGCAAGAAGACTTCACAGAGGGCAAGAATTCTGTGGAGGACTGGAAGTACAGATGCGTTTATGAATTGATTAGATAAACATGGAGTGCCTACTGTATGTCATAAAACGTTCTAGATGGTGATGATGTGTGTGTATATAAAACAGTCGTGAAGAAAGACATGCATAGTGCTGAGAATAGAAGTTTTCACACAGGGGAGCTCCCACTGTGGCTCAGCAGTAGTGAACCCAACTAGCATCCGTGAGGATACAGGTTCGATTCCTGGCCTCGCTCAGTGGGTTAAGGATCTGGCGTTGCCGGGAGCTGTGGTGAAGGTCGCAGATACATCTTGGATCCCGAGTAGCTATGGCCTTAAAAAGAAAAAAAAAAAAAAAAAAAAAGGAAGAAAAACAGTTTTCACACGATCGTGGTAGGGGCGCGTTCCTGGCAGAAGGAGCCCTAGGCCAAGGCAGTGACTCATGAAAGGACATCGTGGGTTTGGACAGTGACACAAAGTTCTGGGTGGCTGAATCAGGAAAGAGGTGACTGCTTTCTGGTGTAAAACGGCTCTGGAATCAGAGAGACCCAAGATCGGATCCCAGCTCTGCTCTTACTGGCTGTGGGGTTTAGAGGGTTGTTTGATTGGTCTGAGCCTTGGGGGTTGTAGGGACTGGGAGAGAATTCCAGCATCTCGGGGCTGTGAGAATTAGATGGAAGAAGGTAGGTAAAGCAGCCCGCCTAGTGACCGGCAGAGGTCGGGGCAGAAGTAACCAATGAGGGCACCGCCCATAAGCAGAGCTTTCTAGCAGCCAAAATCTTACTGTGGGAGCAGCTGCCGGGTGGGGAGCAAACGCCGTCACAGGAGGTGTGCCCTGGATTAGGGGTTAGCAGTCAGAGAGGCTATGGAGAGAGACTTCGAACCAGAAAAACCTCTGTGGTCCTCTGGTTCTCAGGTCTGTAATTCCACCAGACACATGCGACCTTCTGTCCCCAACATCCTTCTAGAGGTTTTGGACTAGCACCCACTTTCCCAGAGTCTGCTTTTCTCCGGGCTGACCTGGCCCAGAAACCTCACCATTCTTTACGTGTGTTGGGTTCCAGAACTTGGAACCATCCCTGGTCACCTCCTCTGGTCACAAAGTTCCATTTGCACCTTGGTCGCCACTCTAGAGCAATCTCGTCCGTATGGAGCAGATTGGGAAATCACCTCCTTGGACCTGGGCGCAATCTCTGTTGATATGGCTGAAGAAGTCAGTGGCTCTCTGGCTGCCTGCCTTTCACTCAGCTGCAGCAGGGAGACCCACCCTCTTTGGCGAGATGCTCTCAGACATCTCAAGATTTGTAGAAGCACAGAGCATTCCAGGGAAGCAATAAATCCTTGTGGAATGAATGAATGAAGGGTGCAACGTTGGGCTCAGGCCAGCCCCGAGGAGGGAAATCCAGAGAAGTAGGGGGCACAGAAGGATCCTCATGGCGGGGGGTGTGTTGCACTTTTTCCTTGGGAGCTTAGAATGCTTCCTGTCGCCCCATTCATCATCACCCCACCCTGCTGGCTGCTGTTTTCAGAATACCCCTCTTTGGGGGATGGAACGGCAGGCTAATAGACTCATAGACTCACAGGTTGTCAGCGCTGAGGACCCTCTAGAGAGGGTCCAGTTTGGCCTTCTCATCATGCAGCTGGTGAAACCAAGGCCGGATAGAGGGAGGCTGGCAAGGTTTCCTGAAGTCACTCAGCGAGTCCCCGATGGAAGGCAATTCAGGCAGGCGGTGAGGACCATGTTGGATGATGTAAATGCAGGTGGCCCCTGACCTAGCGGGGGACAGCTGGCCCCCGCCCCCTTTGCCAGATCTCTAGGTTCACCCCATTCACCACCCAAGAGCTGTGCAGAAACTCACAAAATCTCTGGGCTCAGTGACTCTGGCGAATTCCCAGAGCCTGGACCCCACCAGAGGACCCCGGCAGGGGACCATGGGAGAGGACCCATCCTGCGATGTGGGCCTAAGGCTGGTACAGGGCGGGGACCTTGAACTCAGGTTCTGGTCTGGCTTCTGCTCACGCTCTCTCTGTGACCCTGGGTGGGACCTACCCCTCTCTGGGCCTCAGTTTCCCCATCTGTGAAACGATGGCCCCAGAGGCCTCCGAGCTCTCACTCGCTGTTTATCGGAATGCTTTAGCAACGGGGGATCTGCACTTCCTGCCTTGGCACACATCAAGCCCCCTATCTAATCCTGGGGTCCCAGGCCTGCCCTCCGGGGAGAAATTGCCGTGATTTAAGGTTCCAGATTTCCTGGACCATTAGTGTCATGATACTTTATATCTGGGCCTCGATGGCTTTTTAATTAAAAACGAAACCCTCCCAGTCCCTGCTTTTACATCTGTCTCCTGGAGCCTGCGGAGGCCCTGCTCTCCCTGATGCTTTGTGTAGCCCTGCCTTCTGCTCTTCTGTTTCCTGAATCCCCAGCTCCCCTTGTTTTTGGAAGAGCAGGACCTGGAATTCTCTGTGGACGCCTTCTTGGAGTGGGTGCTGAGGCCCCAAATCACACACCGCAGGCGCCCGGTGCCCCTTGTTTGAAGGCATCTGCGCAGGACAGGTAAAAAGAAACGATTTCAATCCAGTTCGGAGTCTGGTACTTGCGTCCAGCCCAAGCATGAGACGAGGCAAGGGCTGGAGGGACAGGCTCGGTGTGCAAGGACTGTCCACCCCTCATGCAGATCCTGGAGTTCGGGGGCGGAGGGCTGTGTGCCTGATTCTTACCTCACACATGGAAGGCTTGGGGCTGGAGGGAGAGGAGAGGGGGCGGCAGGGTCAACCCAGCCCCGCTAAGGTTTGCGGGCAAAGAAACAAGATTCCTGGGGATGCTCTGGAATGGCATGGGGCACAAATCCTGTAGCAAGGACCAGTCCAAGGCCTCCCGCCTGCCAGGGACGGTGACTGGAGCCAAAGGTGTCTGCCTGGGATTGAGGGGAGTGCGGGAAATAGCAGCTGGAAGAGGGGGCATCGCCCATGCCAGATGTTTTCTTAGCCAGGAGGAGGGGAGGTCATTGAAAACCCACAGGAGGCCTCAGAGAGAGAGGGCTGGGTTGGGGCATTGCCGCTGTGGCCTCCGGCCAGATTCCGGCCACCCCAGATAGCCGTGCTGTCACCATTTTCTGTGGCTCCTCCCCCTCCCCTTCCACTCTGTCCCCCCTTCCAGGCCTGGCTCTGAGAGCAATGGGTGACACAGAGCGGTGGAGGGAGGTGAGGAAATAGAAGAAACCCACTAACCCCCACCCCCAGCAGCCAGATCTGAGTTGGCGGGGGAAGGGCCTTTGAATTGGGTGTGAGAGTGACCTGCTGAGGTCAGATTGGATGCCCCCATTCATATCTGAAGATGAGGCTCTCGCTTTATCCCTCACCTAGAGCGGGGGAGCCCACAGGGCCGGCTCGAGAGACAGTGTGAAAGTCATTTTTGGCGCTGGCACGCCGCAGCATCCAGCCTGTGCCACATACATGCCAGTTAAACACACAGTATTTCATCGAATCTCACAGCCGTCCGTGGGGTCGATTTTATCATTCCCGAATTACAGATGAAAAAATGGAGGTTCAGAGAAATTCAGTGACTTGCCCCGGGACCCTTGAGTCAGGACGGAATGGATTCCAGTGTCTGGGCAGAACTTTCTAGTCGAGCATGTTTTTTTTCCGCCTTTAGGCTCAACTCCTCGAAACTCTGATTCAGGTCAGGAGTAGGGGCTGAGGACTCTGCCCTGTCACAGTCGCCTGGCAGGGGGATGCGGGTACAGGAAATGGTCCCACGCTCCTGTTCTGGGAAACACCCCCCTCGCCTTGATGCCTCTGCGGTGAGAATAACACGGCAGGTGACGGGCAGCTCCAGAAGGTCCAGGCCAGAGGTGGTCCCCTCCGCCCCACGTTCTCTGTGCCCCCCAGTCCCCATCCACGTCTTATGCGTGAGCACATAGCGTGGGCCAAGAATCGCCATCCTGGGGCTCTAGAGCCAGACCCCCCCAAGCACGGAATCCAGCTCTGCTCCCTCCTAGTTGTGTGACCTTTGGACAAGTTACTTCTCTCTGTGCCTCGGTGTCCTCCTCTGTAACCTGGGAGGATTTGGGACCCTAGTGCATAAGGTGGTGGTGAGAATTAATTGCGTGGGGTCACGTCACTCAGTGATCGGCCACATGTGAAATGCACGGGGAGTGAGCACCCCGTAAAGGCTAGTTCTCGTTGCTACGAATATTCGTAGCAGTCGTAGCATGACCGGTGTGAGTGAGACACCTCGGGTCCTTCAGGGCTCGGGACCCGGAGGGCCATGGCAGGTCTATGCGGGCTGGTGGAGGAGGTCCCTGAAAACTAGGTTGGAGAATTTGAGGTGGGCTGCTGCTGGGTGTGGAGAGAGGACACTGGAGCCGAGACTTCTGTTGGCAGATCTTGGCACTCCAGGAGCCAGGAGCCCGCCATCTGCAGTGGAGTAACCCAGAGAGAGGTGGCCGTGGGGCCGACAGGAAGTGCCCGTCTATTGGGTCAGTGGTTGGCGCCACCTTGCCTGGAGGGCAAAGCTTGGAGGCAGTCACAGCACCTGCTGGGCAGCTTTGTCTTGTTTGACCCCCACAACCACTGGAGGCAGAAAAAGCTGCTCTGTTCTTCTCACTGAAGGGATGAGAAAGCGGGAACTGGCTTGCTGGTGCCTCACCTGAGGCCGCAGGGCTAGTGGCAGAAGCAGGACCAAACCCGGGGCTTTAATCACACCCCCACAGGACAGAATCCCTCCCGATTACACATCTCTGGATGCGCAGGGCTCAGCTTGGCTGTGGGGATAAGGCCCTCCCTCAGCTCACGTGGCGCACAGGTGAGCCGTCTTGCAGCACCTTCTCCGCGGGCCCCGGCCGGCTTGGAGCCATTCCCAGAGCCCTTCAGGCCTCAGGAGCAGGAGGCCGGCGGGAGATTTTTATCCCGGAGGCCCAGTCCCAACAGCTCCCTTGGTCTCGTCCTTTGGCTTTGGGGCCCAGTTGCTCCCTGGTGAGCTGTGGGTTTCCTGGGTCAGGCGATCCCGCTTGGTGTCAGGGCTTGTGAGCTGTTGTCTGAAGTGACTTCCTGGGGCTGCTGTAGGCTCAGGACCCATCAAGCAGGCAGAGTCTGAGACCCTCAGAGCTTCCATGTCTCCGGCCTGGGGCCAAAGTGGGAGAAGGAGCAGCTTCAGAGGGCGGCGGGGCTGCTCCCCACGTTGGCACCTCCTCGGGGCACAGAGGCAGGGCGTCCAGGGCAGCCAGGCTCAGGGCAGGCAACTTCCAGGCATTTGGTCAGCCCTCGGGGTCCTGGGAGCTGGGGGGTGGGGGGGCATTCCTTTTTTAAAAACTTTTTTTCATTTTGTAAGAGTCTTATTTTCTCATTTTACTGAAGATGAGACTGAGGCAAAGGGATTTCGGGAATGAGGTGGCTCCGGGGAAGCCAGGGACCAGGACAGACCTGCTCAGGGGCCACCGCCCGCCCCCAACTATAATAGGGGGTTCTTATATCTAAGAATTGGTATCCAAAGCTGAGTGTGTCCCCCCAACCCCCACCCACTCTATATAAATAGAATAAGGTAGACGTGCTTTTAGGTTGCAAAGGGGGTGGGGGTGGGGATTAGGAATTGTTCTGGCCTCAGCCCCAAAGGGACAGGCTGTGCATGAAGCCACAGGGGGAGCTGGTGGCAGGCTGACCTGGGCCCTTCAGACAAAGACGCTGCCTGGTCGGAGGCCTCCAGCTCTCTGTAGGCCCCACCGCCTCTGACCCTCAGCCAGGTCCCCTTTCAGCTGGATCTCCGGCCTCTGAGCACCTTCCTCATCCAGACAGGAAGCCGCTCTGGTCCCCAGCAGCCCTGGGAAAGGACTCTCAGACCCAGAGTCCCCCAGGTCCACAGGAGGGAACCCTGGCTTTAGGGGTGCTGACCAAGGGCCCTCCACAGAGTGACGCTTCTAGGCCTGCCTTGACGGGGAGCTCACTCCTCCCAGGGCAGCGTCTTCATGTGGGGCAGAAATTTCCAGCACTGCTGAGCACTTCCTATGTGCTCGGCAGGGCTGAGCCAGTTTTGAGGGACCTGAAAGTTACCCAATTTTATGAGCTCTCTTTAAAAAACAAAATACTCCCAAATACAAAATCAAGTACAAAAGTAAATAATCAGAATCCGAATCAGAAAAGAGATTACAATCATTTGCGAAATTTTAAAAGTAGATGATACCACAAATACCACTATGTTCAGAAAAATAACGTGACCTTTTCCTTAAGTTTCAGGAATACCTTTAGGATGCCTTTTTCTTATAATTTGGGACCACATACTCTTTCTTTGCCTCATAATAACTTTTGTAATATTTTCTGTAGAAAGAAACAGATCTGGAATTCCTATTGTGGCTCAGCAGAAATGAACCTGACTAGTATCCATGAGGTTGTGGGTTTGATCCCTGGCCCCGCTCAGTGGGTTAAGGACCGGCGTTGCCATGAGCTGTGGTGTAGGTCACAGACGTGGCTCGGGTCCCGAGTTGCTGTGGCTGTGGTGGAGGTTGGCAGCTACAGCTCTGATTCAGTGCCTAGTCTGGGAACTTCCACATGCTGCGGGTGAGACCCTAAAAAAAAGCAGAAAGAAAGAGAGAGAGAGAGAGAAAGAAAAGAAGGAAGGAAGGAAGGAAAGGAAGAGAGAAAGAAAATAAAGAAAGAAAAAGAAAGAGAAGGGAAGGGGTCTATGGAGAGAGAAGCCATCCGTCATTCAGTGGAAGACAGTTCTGAACTCAGAACTGAGTGACCCAGAGCCTGAGCTTATAGCTTCGTCCCCAGACAACATCTGTTGTCAAGAGGTGGGTGGCTAGATGGATGGGTAGATGGAGAGATGGACGGACAGATGGATGGATGGATGGATTCCTGCCTCATCCTCTGATGCTTTGGTTACCCAGCTGTTTTTCCTGTTAGGCATAAACGACCCAAAGGAAAGCCCAAGTCTGAGGCTTCCCTGGGGCCAAGAGCTGAGCACGGGCCAGGCACAGAGCTTGGAAAAGGTCCAGGCTGGGGACAGAGAGATGAGCAGGGTCAAGCCCTTACCCTCAGGAGCTCAGCAATGATGTAGGGAGGGAGCTCCCTGGTAGCCTAGTGGTTAAGTATCCAGAATTGTCACTGCTATGGTGTAGGTTCAGTCCCTGGGCGTGGATGACTCCCCCCCCCCAAAAAAAAAAGCCAATATAGGGAAAGAAACCACAGACTGGGCAAAAGTGACGTCAGGAGAGCCATGCCTACTGGGTCCCAGTGCCGGGTTCTGCTGGGGGCGCAGCATGCAGGACGAATCCAAGGCTTTCTTACCTCAGGCCGTGATGCAGCTGACAGGGGATCCTTGCATGGGACAGGGGGCTGGACAAGTTGACCCCTGGGGTCCCCAAGCCCTGGCAAACCCACTCTTGTCCTTTCCTCTGTTCCGAGGCAGTGCCAGGCTTCCCTCTGGAGTTTTCCAAGGTGTCTGGGGAATGAGATGGCCACCCAGGTGGTCCATTCCAGGGTTCAAGAGCTGGAACGGGACGATGCCAGATTGCTCCAAGCCAGCTCCGTTCCGCTTGAGGCATTTTATGGGCTCGGCCTGGGTAAACACCAGCCCCATTAATGCGCCCGGGGGTTCCACCTCTGCGGCTGTCAGTCTCACCCTCCCAGAGCCGCAGGCGCTTAAGTGTGAGGCCCAAGGGCAGCTTGGAGAAGACAGGCCAGGGCTGACCTGGCCACTGGCAAGGCCCCTCAGACACTTCCTCGTCTCTAATCACAGATTGGGGACCACGATTTGGGGAGGGGAGGGAGCAGGGCCCCACTGAGGCAGAGCCAGAGCTCAAGCACCTGCCCGGAGGTGAGGGGCTGAGGGTCGTGCTTTCTGAAACATCCATTGAGACACATGGTCTGCCCGTAGCTGACTTCTCATGGGAGCAACTGCAAATCAGAAGTGCCTAGAAAATTCCAGGACACTGCTCCCCTGGCTCATTTATCACCCCATTCTTCCACTCACTCCATGCACCTTTCCTGATGCCAGCTGCACTCCAGGGCCCGAGCCGGGGCTGGGGACTTCAGGATGAGTCAGACCTGGCCTTTGTCCAGGATGAGGTCAGTCTGGTGGGGAGATAGGTGTGGACACAGGCAATGATAATGACAAACCAGTGTGCTTGGTGCTGGGACCAAAGAAGCTCGGGGGCTGTGGAAGAGGGCCCCTGACACCGCCTGGGGTCAGGGAGCTCCCTGGGAGAACAGGGAGGTGAGGCCTGGCCCGAGTGTTGAAGATGAGCTCACCAGGCAGCTAAGCTGTGGGAACGGCAGAGGGACCGTGCAATATGCCAGTCTTTTGGGGGTACGGGACGATTGGAGAAGAGGGCCTGGCACAGCTAAGCCCTCAGTGACTGTCTTCGGAATGCGTGTTAAGAGGTTTGGAGTTTGTATAGTTAGTGACACTGTATTGTATCTTTGAAAGTTGCTAAGAGAGCAGATCTTTAAAGTTCTCATTACAAGAAAAGAATTTTGGCGTCCCCGTTGTGGCTTAGCGGTAAGGAACCCAACTAGTATCCATGAGGATGTGCGTTCAATCCCTGGCCCCACTCAGTGGGTTAAGGATCCGGCATTGCCATGAGCTGTGGTGTAGGCTGGCAGCTACAGCTCTGATTCGACCCCAGCCTGGGAACCTCCATATGCCGCAGGTGTGGCCCTAAAAAGACAAGACGAAAAAAAAAAAAAACAAAAAAAACCACCAAAAAACAAGAAAAAGAATTTTGTCACAACATATGGTGACAGATGTTAGCTAGACTTATCGTGATGACCATTTTGCACTATACACAAGTATTGAATCACTCATATACTGTCATATGCCAATGATACCTTAATATAAAACAAGGAATAAAGTGCATAAAAGCTGCGTCCATTGATCTGGAAGGGGCTAGGGTGTGGGTCGTTTGGGGGCAGCGGAGAGGGTTGGGTGTTGGGTTTTTTTTTTTTTTTCGCTTCGCAAAATCCTGTTGCTGAAGTCTAACGTGAGATAGGTGCGTGCCCAGATCATAAATACACGGCTGAATAAATGATCAGACGTGAACACACCTGAGGAGCCACCCAGCAGCTCTAGAGACAGGGCAGCACCCTGGCCCTGTCCAGTCAGGACCCCCTTTCAGGGTGACCGTGTCCTCCCCTCTGTCGCTGCAGATGAACTCCGCCTGCTTTGGGGCTTCCTAGGGCAGCGTGTACCCATTTGTGTCCGGCTGCTCCTGTTCAACCCGGAACACGTGACGGTCGCCCACGGTTCTGCGCGTAGCCCCAGTCGCTTGTCCCCGTGCAAGGTTGTCTGATGTTCTGTTGTGTCAACAGACCACAGTTTACTTGCTCTTTCTGCTGCGGGTGGGCATGTGGTGGCATCTGGTTTGGGGCCACTAGGCATAGCGCTACTCTGAATATTCTAGTCCTTCGTGTGAGACGTGTGCGCCCGCGCCAGAGCCCCTAGGCGCCTCTCTTCCCAACTCCGCATTCGGTGACATCACACTGCCACATAGCTCAAAACAGGCCGTGGGGGCTTTTTCCACCATAGAGATGGCCAAATGCTCCAAACCGGGGCTTTGGAAAGAGCTGGTTGGTCCACGCTCACCAGCACATCACTGAGTCCATCCGTCGTGCTGGCTCCTAGGACGCATAACTCACATACTCGGCTTGTGCCAGTCTGCGCTCCTCCAATGGTGTGTGCCGGCCTCGGTGTTCACACCTTCACCATGGAGAGGCTTTCAGCAGGACAGGCTCACCATGGGGTGGCGGGGAGGGGGGTGGGGGATGGCGGGGGGAGACATTCCAGGAATGGCCTTGCTCCCTCCCGGAGAGAGAAGCTGGGGGAGAGCAGGGGTCGGGGTTGGGGGAGGCGAGGCTTTAGGCTGCGTCTGCAGAGCCTGCAGCGTGTCCAGGGATTGGTAGACGTTTCATCAACGTCCAGACTCCACGCCAGTGCCCCCACCTCCCCACCAGGTCCTCAGCAGCCGCCCCCCTTCCTCTTCTTCTAGGGTTGTGGGGACACTTGCAGTGAATGTGGGTTCAGGGCTCCCTCCTGCTCCAGCCGCTCTGAGCCACACTCCACTGAGACAAGGGCCTGCCCTTTGCTGGACCTCAGTATTTCCTTCTGTCCAATGGGAAGCCTGGCCTCGTAGAGGTAGCGAGAGGCAGACCTCCAGGCTCCCAGCTCCAGGGCTCCAGGCCGTCTCAGCCGCTTGGGAAGCTCTTCGGCCCTCCCCAGAGTGAATTGTTCCTTGTTTGTTAACTAAGAACTGGCGAGGGTTGTGCAGTTGGACAAGCCCCTCTGGGAACACCTCGTCGCATCTGCTCACCGCCTCTGCTCCTCCGCACAGCCCAGCCCTGGGCAAATGCACAGGTCCTGGGATTTGCCTGGAACACCCAGCCCTGCAGGTGGCCAAGTCAGGATGCAAACCCAGATGGGTTACAAGATCTGACTTTTCTCTGGAGTTCCTGTTATGACAGCAGGTCAAGAGACTAACTAGTATCTATGAGGATGTGGGTCTGATCCCTGACCTCGCTCAGTGGGTTAAGGGTCTGAGTGGTGTATGTCGCAGATGTGGCTCAGATCTGGTATTGCCGTGGCAGTGGTGTAGGCTGGTGGCTGTGGCTCCAATAAGACCGCTCGCCTGGGAACCTCCATATGCCGCAATAAAGAAAAGCAAACAAACAAACATCTGGCTTTTCTTCACACCTCAGTGTCCCCAGCCAGACTGACAAAGTCTCAGGGCAGGGCCAGGGCATGCCTACCTGTCGCCCCTGTGCCCAGCCCCCGCCCTGACATGGACAAGATGCTTGCTGGAGGCCTACTGAATTAAAAAACGCACCGCACCTGCCCCAGTCCTGTGTGGAGCTGAACAGTTGGGGGCCCTGCGGTCAAACCTGTGGATGGGCTGAGCGGGTGTGTCTGTGGGGATACATGCGTGGGGGTCAAGGACTGGGTGGGGGGCGTGGGGAGAAGGGGGACCCACCCCTGACCAGCTGTGTAGAGGAGGGGGCTGCACAGGCTATTCTAAGTCCATGGCCCATTTCACCCGGGCATCTCTCTGCGAGGCCAGGAAGTGGGTTGTATTTTCAGAAGGGGTTTTGCTTGTGGGGAGCAGACAGCTCTGGGAAAGAGTTCCAAGGGAAACAAGGCACGGGGGAGCGGAGCCAGCCCTTCCCCTCGAGGCGGGCAGGTGTCGACTCGGGGGGTGACAGATGAGCCGACGGAGCTGCCCGTGTTCCTCCCCTGATGCTGCTCAGGGAGGCCGCCTCCCGGGGGTCTGGGCCTCAGAGCCTCCAAGAGGTGCACGTGGGCAGGCAGGAAGGGGAAGGGGGCCCAGGCTCCTTTCACCACCTCAGGGACCCCCACAAATCAGGGCCCGTGAGGGCAGCAGGGGGCCCGCTGCTGTCCTGCCTGGGAGGCCCGAGTGGGGATGCCAGCGGGGCCCGGAGGGCTGACTGGAGGCCGTTCGGCAATGGGTGTGTTCTTTCAGACACCCCATTCATCCATTCTCCTCTCCACCATCCACCCAGCACTCAACACCAAACCCAAAGCAGCTCCCCGGGCTGGGAGTGGGGAACCGCGCGGTGGAGGCAGGCTCAGGCTCTGCCTTCAAGGGGCTCAAGATTTGGTGGGGGGCAGGGGTGGACTGGTGGGCAGCTGATGACAGATACACGGAGCCTTGACCAATCCTGCCTGGAGGTCGGCGGCAGCTTCTGGGAGAAGCTAACATCTGAGTTGGATCTTGGTGGGAAGAGGAGGCTGTTGCCAGAGAAGGTGAGACGAGGCCCTCCCAGCAGTGTGGATGCAAAGCCTTGGGCCTCGGGGAACACTGGGAGAAGGTGAGGGGCAGGAGGTTGGGGGGATGGCCCTAGGCTGCCCAGGGTTCTAGTCCCACCTCGCCCCCGCGTCGCCCCTGAGGTCCAGCAGGCGGGCCTGCCCTGCTCCGTCCCTGGAGGCTGAGAGCAGATCTGAAAATAACTGAGCGAGGGCCTTGGGGTGTGAGGCTCAGCTCCCCCGCCTGACTCCTCTGTGAGCCAAGCCCATGGCTCTCTTTCCTGGAGGACCAGGGCGATGGCTCTGCAGGCAGAGATGGGGGGTGGGGGGGTGGGGGAGGGGGACAGAAGCAGCTGATTTAGCCTGAGGGTCAGGAAGGGCTGTTTGGGGAAGGGGCGGTCTTTAAAGTGAGAACTGATGGGCAGTGACTAGGCAGAGGGGTGAGAGCAGGGGGGCCCAGAGCTTAAGGAGGCTGAATGAGAAGGAGCAGGTGGGGCACGTTCAAGGCCAATGCGGCTGGAGGGCTGGAGCCCGGGGGCAGGGACAGGCGGCGAGGTCACCGTCCTAGGTGGTGTTGGAATCACCGGAGCATTTCCACGACTGCACGTGTTCACTGCCAGGGCCCGGCGGGATGCTGGGGTGACCAGCGGAAGAGGGTGCCCCGGCCTCGCTCTAAGGCTTCGCCAGCCTGGATGGGACATCAAGGCTTGGAAAAGAGACTTAAAGACTGGACCCCTGGGTAGGGTGTCCTGCAGGGACAGCAGGCCCAGGGGGAGGCTTTTGCAGGCCTGGGGCAGGGGTAGGGGATGAGGTTGCCCAGGAGGAGAAATGCCACGAGAGAACAGAGGGGTTCAGCCCAGAGCCCGAGATGCTCCCAGGAATTCTCACGTCCTCCCCGTTTAAGTCCCTTATTGCTCCCGGTGGGACTCAGGCTGGGCCCCTGCGCCTCCCTCAGTCTCCAGTCTCATCCCCTCCAACCCATCCCCTGCCAGCAGCCAGAGCCTGAGCCTGGCCCACGAGCCCCTTTTTGATTCAACCCCCACCCCACCCCCCTTCTCCCAGCCCTTCTGCCCTGCCCACCTCAGCCCTTCCCTTCCCGTGGCTTCAGGCTTTGGGGCGTTGCTTGGGTCTCCCCGATGTGAAGCAGGACCCCTGAACCTTTGTCTGTCTCAAGAGTCCTCCTCAGCACTCAAAATCAGCTCGGCACCACCTCCTCCGAGAAGCCTTCCTGGATCAACCCCTTCCCCAACAGCATTCAACGGCCTCCTCTGGGCAGCCCCTGGCCTCGCACATGCTCAGGACACTGTGTTTCAGAGGCTGCCACGTGCTGGGCTTCCCAGTGGACTTTCTCACACTCCTTCCTTCCCCATAGGGAGGAGCCTGAGGCCCCCCACTGCCCCACTGAAAGGACCTCAGAGGGAGAGCCAAACGGTGACGCAGAGAGTATCTTTGCCCAGCCGGGATTCGGTCAAGGAGGTGTGCTAGGGGGGTACACGTCCTGGGGGTGCATGTGGTGCCAGGTCCACGGTGGGGGCTCGGCCAAGAGCATGAGTAGGTAGGGGGGTCGAGGTGGGCTGGCCTGGCCCAGCAGGTCTCTGTTGGAGAAACAAATGCTGAGGAGGTGGGGGGTGTCAAAGAGAGAGGGGACAGGGCTGTGTGAGCCTCCAGCTGAGGCAGAGGTCCTCAGCCCAGGGCGGGGAGATGGGGGTGCTGCTGGAGAGAGGGCCAGCTCCCCAACTCCGCAGTGGCCCAGCCTGTCTTGGGGTGAGTGGTGACTGCCTCGCCCCAGGCCCCGCCCAGGTGGATGGTTCTAGACTTTGAACCCCCCCCCCCCCCCGCCCCCAAGCTGCACCTGGCCCCTGACACAGGGGCTACTGAATCGGGCCTCCTCCCTGCCTCTGCCCTGGGGTGGGAGACCCTGGGACGCAGGAGGCCCCATTCAGAGGGGTGGGTTCCTCTTCCAGGGCCATGCTGACCCTTCTGTCAAGGCCCTGGGATCTCTCGTACCCCCGCCATGCTCTCCGGGCCCGCTGCCCCATGTCTTCTTCCTCTGCTCTGTGCTGTGTCCTCCGTGCTGCAGACACGGAATGTCCTTCCTAGAGCAAAGCGTCCCACGCAGCGGCCTCCCCATCCCCAGGCCTCAGCTCGGCATTCAAGGCCCTCTCCCGTCTATCCCAAAGGCCTGCTCCAGCCCCTCTCCTGCCCCGTCTCAGGGCCATACCAGAGATACCCCAGGGCCCAACTGGGCCAAGTCACCTCCTGCTCAGTATTTCTCATGCTCTTCTCTCTGCCTGGAGCTGGTCCTTCAGCATCCGTCTCCCAGGGCCTTCTCTGTGCCAGAACCTACCCGTGAGGCACCCTGTTTGTTTGTGTGATGCCTGTACCCCACCCCTCTGGAGTGGGTGGGTGTGGGGAGTGGTGAGGCAGATGTAGGAAGGCAGGGAGCCTGGGTGTGACAGGGCACAGTTCAGATCCTGTGGCAAAGGAACAGGTCACAGAGGTGGGGCTGGAGTGACCTGCGGAGGCCCGAGCCGGTGGCCCTAGCTCTCCACCTGGGCCGGTTCCAAGCCACATGGCCCAGCAAGCATGAACCCCTGGCCCCATCAGGAACTCCCATCTTGGAGAAGTAGAGTCAGAAAGAAATTTCTGTCTGCAGATGGAGCCCTAATGTCTAGAGAGGGACGGGGCGGGGGGGGGGCTCCTCTAGAGACAGGGGTCTTTCCAGCCAAGCCAGGCCCCTCTAGTGCACTGGAGGGGGGATGCTGGGAGCTGCGGCTGGCCCGGGCTAGAGCTTTCGCTGTGGATGTCCTCACAGAGCAGCTGGAGGTGGGCACGAGGGCACCCGGGCCTCGCCAGTGCCCCTGCCTGCCATGCCGCCCGGCCCCTCCTGCTCTTCCCGTCTGGGGGCTCTGGCGGCAGGAAGGAGTGGGCCACACTGGTTTTGTCCTGGTTCGCCTGATTGATGGTCCCTGTCATCACACGGTGGTGCCCCTGCCATCCCGGTAGGGAGCCAGGGAGCCCCTTATCTCAGAAGCCACACCTCTGCCCCCCACCTGGAGCCTGGCTGGGACAGACTCAAGGGTGCCTGAGGTCACATATTAACAATAACAGTAAGAAAACAGAGAAGGATCCGCCGCCCGCCACCAAAGGCGTTCACACGCATGGTCTTTCTGGACACCTCTGTCTGAGTCTCTGAGAAGGTACGGGGCTTGCCAAGGCCACCTCACAGATGCCAAGGTCAGGGCACCCTTTCCTCTGTGCCCACCCTGGACACTGAGCAAGAGAGGTTCTGGTGCACAGGCCCCACTGCTCAAGACCTGGTAGTCCCTTCTCCCGGCCTCTCCTTCCCTGGGTGTGGCGGGAACCCAGCTGGGGACAGCAGGCCAGGGTCCTCGCCAGCCCCTGGACACAGCTGCATAAGTTCCCCTCTGAGTCTTGGACTCTCAGCCACTCTGGGGACCCCTCCTCAGCCTCCGCCATCCAGGCCCTCATCCCTTCACGGGGGTGCAAGCCCGCCGGGTCTCTGCCGGCTGAGACCAGTGGGAAACTCAGGCCCCCTCTTGTGAACTAAGACAGTAGGTGGTTCTGAGCCAGACGAGTGACCCAGGTGGCAAGCTGTGGGGGCTGGGGTGGGGGGACTGCCACGGGATGGACAGGGTCCTGCAGCCTGGATCAGGGGCCCCCTAAGCCCCCCAGGAAGTCCTAGCTCCCAGCCCTGGGATCCGCACCTGAAACAGGAGGGTAGTGGCAGCAGGTACTTCATGATCTTGCTTTGAGAATCCAGGGTGAAGGCTTGTCGAGCACTTAGCAACTGGCTGACACTTAGATGCTTACTAAGATGTGGCTACTAACACCATGAGTATTTTATTTTTGCTTCTTAGGGTCGCACTCGTGACATGTGGAGGTTCCCAGGCTAGGGATAGAATAGGAGCTGCAGCTGCCAGCCTACGCCACAGCCACAGCAATGCCAAATCCGAGCACATCGGCAACCTATACATTGCAGCTCATGGCAACGCCAGATCCTTAACTCACTGAGCAAGGGCAGGGATCGAACCTGCATCCTCATTGATGCTAGGCAGGTTCATTAACCGCTGAGCCGCAACGGGAACTCCACCATGACTATTTTCGCACAAGTGGTAGACGGGCCAGCTTCACTCAGGTGCAGCCTGGGAGCTGAAGGTCGGGCCTGATTTAGAGACGGGGCGAGTTCCTCTCTACTGAGCGCCCCCTGCTCATCCATCATCACCTCTGGTCCAGTGACCTTGGGGGCAGGGAGAACCTCAGAGAAGGGTGCGTCCTGGCTGAGGCTGCGTGGATTTGGGGGGTGAAACCGGGATTCTGTGGGAGCCTCTGTCCTGCACACTGCACTTCCCCAGGCAGACCCTGATACGCCCCTCACTCTCGGGCCCTTGTGCTCAGCATCGCTGGGGTCTCTGGATGTAGATGGAAGCTCTCCCAGGAGCTGCTGGTACCTTCCCTCATCTTGTTCTGGAGCTGTCTTCTCAGGCCCAGCTCTTTCCCGCTCAGGTGCAGCTGTGGAGCGAGCTGTCACGTGACAGCTTCCGTTGTGCCCCATTGTTTTAAGGGTCCCATCTGGCTTCGGTCTTCTGGCTCTGCCTTTGAACTTGACTGGGGTTGGGAGCTGGGTCACCCACTGTCTGGGTCTCCCCACAGGTGTGAGGCTATGGGCAATTCCTTCCCCAGCCTCTGCCCCCTGTTTCACCTCCTGCGCACGCAGACACCTGCTGAGTGGCTTCAGCGACAATGCATTCTCTCGGTCAGCAAATATTTGCCGCCTGTGGCTCAGCGCACCTGCGGGCCACCCAGGATGGGGGCAGAGGGGAGGGTGGCCATGAGCCAACAGTGCAAGAATGCCAGGATCACCTCTGGCCGCATCACCAAGAGGCTTGGGGCCGGGACCGTGGATGGGCTGTCTTGCTTTAAAGAACTGCCCCCTCTGGAACTGGTCCAGAGGAGACAAAACATTGGACAGGTCTTCAAGTGCATCCTGGGAAGTCTGGCTGAGATGGCAGGGGTGTCCGTTTGGAGAAGGGCAGGCTGGAGGTGAGGATGGGCGGCTGGAAGGCCACCCTTGCCAGCTCTCTCTGGAGGACCCGGATCTCACCAGTGTGTCATGTGGCAGCTCCACAGTGGGAGGGGCTGTCCTGGGAGGCTGAGCTCCCTCCATGGAAGCGATGTGAGGGGATGGATGTGAATTCCTGTCTCGAGGTATTGAATCTTCACCCTGGTGTGTCCCGGGGGCAGCTGGATGTAGGGAAAATACCACTTAGGGAGTCTAACACGTGGCCTCCAGGTGTGGTGCCTCGTGGTGGCATCTGACCTAGGTCCCCTGTCCTGCCGAGCCTCAGTTTCCTGATCTATAACGTGGGTATGCTCATGCTTACCTCTCATGGCTGTGGGGCAGTGGATGAGATGGGGCCCAGCCCACAGCAGGTGTCTGGAAGCCTCTCTAGCCCATGGAAAAGCTGGTACACGAATGTGTCATCATCCCCGTTTTATAACACTCTTAGCTTTGGCAATCTCTTCTCAGGCGCCCAGACACTGGGTCAGGCTGTGCCACCAGAGGACCTTGCCACTGGTGCTCCTTGGGTGAGGGACACAGAAGCTGTGCCTGGCAGACAGGCTGGGCTTCCCTGGGGCTGGGCAGAGGTTCTGCCCTGGGGGTGCCTGGAAGGAAGATTCAGGAAAGTTGCAGCCTTGAAACACCCCTTCCTCACTCCTCTTCCCGGATTCCCCACCCCTGCCCCTACTGAAGCCCCTCTCCCAGCTGACCATGCCCTGCCCCGGAGTCTTCTGTGGCTCCCCACTGCCCACAGCATCCTTCTAAATCTATAGGCTGGATCTGTCTCCTGGGCCGGCCCTCCTCTCCAGCCTCACTCCTGTTGCCCTCTGGCCACACCCAGCTCCGTCTCTGCAGGGCCCCTCCTGGTCCTCGCTCTTGCCGCGCCCTTTCTTGCCCTGCCCTTCGCCCCCCCATCTCGGCCTGTTAAAATCCCATGACCAGAGATTACAGAAGGCTTGGAGTAGATGCTGCAGATGGAGGGGACATGAGTTAACTAGGTCAGTGCCTTTGGAGTTTGAGTCAGCACTGTCTGTTTAGAGTGCGGTATGAAACGAGGGAAAAATTTTCTGCTGCCGTGTGCTTTCTTTCTTGGCTTCTCAAGTCTACGCATTGAAAAGGGGATCCCTGGGTTCATCCACTGTTGGATGCATTTTGAGACTTGGTGCAAAGAGAAAAGGCAACAGGGTTGAAACTGGAGAGATCACCCACATTTATCTGGCCCCCAACAGGAATGGGGGAGCAGGAGGGCCTGGGCTGTGCTGCTATCGCCCCGTTCCCCCCTGGCTCTGCCGAGAGTCCCCCAGCAGACGCCGGGGTAAGAGCCCGGGCCCAGGCCTATCTGGCCCCAGGTGGGCCTCCCCAGTTCATCCTGCTGGCAAAGCCAGCAGACCGTGGTACCTACAGACCGTGACCTCCTGCTAGCAGACGGCAGCTCCATCATCATAGCCAGCTCCAGCGCCTCAGTGGCTCAGCCCCTGCCTCCTGGAGCTCACCCGTGAGAGCCAGAGAGGGGCCGGGGGTGGTGAAGGAGGCCTGGGACCCAGAGGCAGGCTGGCATTCCTGGCTCAGCTGGGCTGCCGCATGGCTGTGTGACCTTGGGCCAGTTACTTGAGCTCTCTGAGCCCCTGTTGCCTCATCCATTCCTTTGCAGGTTCAGTGAACCAAGGTGTGCAAATAGGCTTGGGACAGGCCGTGAGGATGGCGGGGGCTCCCGCTATGCTCGAGCTCTCTCCCATGAGCCATTTCTCCCGCCCTTTCCAAGTGACCCGTGTGGTCACGTCACATTGAAGAGGAATGCTCTCAGGCGCGTCAAGGACCATTGCCCTGGCTTGAGGGCCCGGCCTGCACACTCTCCCACACAGAGACCCCAGGCCATCGCAGGCAGGCGGGGGCCTTGGGGATCTCTCGTCCAGCCTCGGCTCATGCAGCGGAGGTGCAGGGGCCTGGGCAGGAAGGGACGGGCCTTGTCGGAGAGCAGCAAAGGCAGGCAGAGAAGCCAGGCCATGCTGTGGGGCAAGCACAGCCTAGGAGTCAGACAGACCTCGGGTCGGATTTTGGCTTGGAGGTGTGGGGCAAGGGGGCGCCGCGCACCTGTGCAGGTGGGTTCTTAACCTCTCCGGGGGCCACTCTTTGCATTACTGTCATCTGAGATTTGTGTATTTGTTAATGCAATTTTCTGCTTTGAGGAAGGGGCACATGTCTGTGTGTGAAAGCGCCAGCTCCCCTTTTGTCATTGATCTCTTCCTGCATCTCCTATACGTGCCTGGCTCGGAGACAGGGACTGGGTCTTCCCATCTCTGTCCAGAGCCCAGTCCAGGGCTTGTCACAGAAAGAACCCTTCCCAAGCATTTGCCGCCTGACTGAGTGACCACCCCCCACCATGTGTGTCCTGAAACTGAGGACCTTGTTAGGGCCTGGACCCAGACAGATGGGGGGCATGAGTGCAGTGGATCAGGAAAGGCATTCCCACCCAGCCCAAAGCCCATAGCCTGAGACACCCCATCAGGACTGTGTACAGTTGTTCAGGTTGTGCACTGCACAAAGAACTAACTGAGGGGCTGGGAGCTATAGTCCATACCATGCTTCTGCACCCTGGGGTAAGGCCGGGCAGCTGGGGGAAAGAGCAGATTGTTCTAATTCGTACTGAGGCATCGCCTGGGGCAGAAATAGCCGTGCCCTTGACCTTTGTCCAAACGGCAGCCCTCTCTCCAGAGCCTCCTAGGCCTCCCAGTCACTCTCTTGAGTCCAGCTTCAGCAAATTGGAACAGGGCTGTAGACTTGAGGTCTGGCAAGAGTCATTGTGATGCAGATATGTGACAGGTCAGTAAGGCAAGGGTAGTGCCCGTGGCCTCTGGAGTCAGAAAGATCCAGTTCAAATCGCACCTAGCTTTGTAGCTCACCAGCTGAATGATCTTGAGAAAGTGGCCTAACCTCTCTGAGCCTTGGTTTATTCTTTTTCTTCCATCACAGCATCTTATGTCTTTTTTTTTTTTTTTTTTTGCTATTTCTTGGGCCGCTCCGGCGACATATGGAGGTTCCCAGGCTAGGGGTCTAATCGGAGCTACACCACAGCTCACGGCAACGCCGGATCTCGTTAACCCACTGAGCAAGGGCAGGGACTGAACCCGAAACCTCATGGTTCCTAGTCGGATTCGTTAACCACTGCGCCACGACGGGAACTCCCATCACAGCATTTTAAATGGAAGTGGGACCGACAGAGAATGAAGGACACCCATCTCCGTACATCTCAGCTACTCCAGATGGAAATACCTGTGTAACCCCACCTGAATTAAGATTCGGATTTTTATCCTCCTAGAAAGTTTCCTTGATGAATCTCAGTTTCTTTCTTTTCTTTTCTTTTTCTTTTTGGTCTTTTTGCCTTTTCTAGGGCCACTTCCCATGGCATGTGGAGGTTCCCAGGCTAGGGGTCGAATTGGAGCTATAGCCACCAGCCTACACCACAGCCACAGCAACTTGGGATCTGAGCCACGTCTGCAACCTACACCACAGCTCACGGCAACGCTGGATCGTTAACCCACTGAGCAAGGCCAGGGATCGAACCCGCAACCTCATGGTTCCTAGTCGGATTTGTTAACCACTGAGCTATGACGGGAACTCCCGAGTCTCAGTTTCTTTATCTGCAGAACGGCGAAAGCATAACTCCGTAGAGTGTTATAAAGACATAACGAGATGAAGGTTGTCAGGCATCCGGCCCTGAGCCTCCTGGTACGCAGAGTATGCTCATTCGTGGTGGGCTCTAATTATTCTCCTCTCCCATCCAGACATGTAGCCATCACTGCCTCATCTGAGCTTCTCCCCAGGTCTGCCCTTTACCCCTGGGGAAACTGAGGCTCGATGACGCGGTACTTAGCTTTGCTGTGTGACTTGAGGAAAATCACCTCCCTCCTCTGGGCCAATGAACGAATCAAATTAGAAGCTCTGTGGGTCTTCTGCAATCTTTTAATTAGAGTCTGTTTAGGGTCTGTGGTCTGAGTTCGGGGCCCTTGAGGGTTCCCGCTCGGTCGGGGGTGTAAGCCTGAGCTGCCGTGTGGGGTGTGGGGGAGCTGGGGGGGGCAGCAGCAGGGTTTTGGCTGGCAGTCGGCGGGGCCAGCCCCTGGGCCTGCACCCGCGGAGCTCTGTCTGTGTGAACATCAGCCCCAAATTGCACATGAGGCACTTTTAGGAATCTCTTTACCTCCCCTGCGGCCCCCGACCCGTTTCGCATTTATCAGGGAGAAATCGGAGGAGCCAGAGTTGCCCTTCCTCACCTCAGCCACTCCTGGGACATTCCTGGGTCAGAACAGAGTCGAGGTGACAACAGAGAGAAGAATAAATCCTGGAAGACAGAGCTCCACGTTTCCTCTGTTAGATACAAAGTGGCACATTCCAGGCTCTCCCCATTCAGCCAAGGGGAGCCTGGAGGCTGGGCGGGGAGAGGAGAGCAGAAAGCAGGATTTTGATAAAAAGAACCTGCTCCCCGGGGGACGGGAAAGCTCAGCCTCAGCCCCGCTATCCCGGCAGCAGCATCCTGGATTTATGGCCGGCTAGCTGGCCCGCGGTCCGACATCCTCGCCGCCATCCGCTGGGCTGTCTCATTCATCAGAGCCACGCAGGGAGTGAAGCCAGGAGATGCCGGGAGGCCTGGGGCAGGAAGGCAGCTTTGCAGGGCGTGAGCCCCCATCGCTGGAGGCTTCAGGCGGAGATGAGGGGCCCTCTGGACAGAGAAGTTTTATGGGTTCCCAGCCCGGCTCGAGGCCGGAGTTTGAAGGTTGGCTCCCGCCTCTATTAGCTGGTTGATTCGGGACGAGTGGGCACTTACCTCCTGCGTCCTCCACGGAGCCTTTAGAAGGATCACACCCGTCTCCCAGGAGGGCAGGGGAGTGGCAGTGGTGCAAAAGGTCTGTTAAATGCCCGTCTGAGGCCTCACGACAGGATCCAAAGGAGCATCGTGGGATTGGTTGGTTTGCTTTCTGTATTCTGTTCTATGGTTGCTGTGAAAAAAAAACAAAACAAAAGAAAAACGCACAAATTTAGTGGCCTAGAACAACAACAAATCTGTCTTACAGTGTTGTAGGCCAGACGTCCAAAACAGGTCTCACTGGGCTAAAAGCAAGGGGTCTGCCGGGGTGCATTCCTTTCTGGAAGCTCTGGGGAGAATCCACTCTCAACTTCTAGAAGCTGCGTGCTTTCCTCGGCTCCGCGGTACCTCCTTGCTTTGAGCCAGCAATGGCTGATAGCCTTTTCTTCGCATCCTGTTGCTCGGATGTTGACTCCTCTTTGGCCTCCCTCCTCCAATCTCAGGGAGCTTTGTGTGTACATGGGCTCCCCCAGGTAGTCCAGGATAACCCCCTATTTTAAGGTCAGCTGATTCACAACCCGAACTGCATCTAAAATCTCAGTTCCCCTTTGTCATGCGCTATCGCATAGGCACACACACGTTCTGAGGGTCAGGATGTGGGTCCCTTTGGGGGACCATTGTTCTGCCCATGGCTCCATCCAAGTCACCCGGTTGCTCCATCAGGACCAGGAGACTTTGCTCATCCGGAGCTGAGTGCTGCTGCAGACTCGGGGCCCTGTTTGCTGTTTCCTTTCTTTCCTCTTTCAAATAGCAGTTATGATCGCAGTTGCTTTATTTTCTCTTGGCTCTCGTGGGGTAACGGCAGGTTGGGGCAGTTTTCATTCAGGCCACAGATTACAGGGCCTTCAAAAGGGAAAGAATGCAAGTCACTCAGAGATTCGGAACTCAGTCATTATATGTCCTCAATTTTTAGTCCACTGAAGGGGGTAGATGGTGTCGGGCAGGGTATTTATTTGTTTATTTATTTATTTATTTAGGCTACGGTGTGCAGCCACCTGATGTGGGATCTCAGTTCCCAGGCCAGATGCCCCAGCAGTGAAACCACCTACTCCTAACCACGAGACCACCGGGGAACTCCCAGGCAGTCATTCTTTTTACCGGCAACATTCTTTCCCCTTGCAGTCTGGAAACAACCCTCTGATTTTTGCTTTGGGGGCCCTTGCTCCTCTCACCCACTCTTTTCCATCCCCAGCTCCAGAGACACAAGCCTGACTGCTCAGAGCACCACGAGTTCCCAACCACGAGAGCTTGTTCAGGGATGGACATGCGACATCAGAACCAATAAGGTGAAATATTGGAATACTTGCTGGGACTGCTAAGAAGGGTCTACTCTCTCTGTCTCTTTTTTCTTCTAGCTGGACCTGAACTTGAAAGATAACTTTGCAGATATCTTTGCACCGTGTAGAACCTAAGAATGAAGCCATTATGGAAACCAGGAGAATCTAGAGACGGGACCAACAGGTCCTGGGGACAGAATCGGAGCCCTTGAATAAACCATGCTTGAAATTCTCATCCTTTGGATTTTTTTTAGTTACATGAGTTGATACCTTTTTTTTTTTCTTTAAGTCTGTTTTAGGGCAATGGAACTGTTACATGGCAATGGAACTGTGATTAGAGATAATATCCTCATGCCGTGGGAAGCGGCCCTAGAAAAGGCAAAAAGACAAAAATAAAAAATAAAAAAAATAAAATATAAATAATATCCTTATGGTACCCTCCCATTTACAAAGGACTTTTATATATATCTACGACTCCATGTAATAACCACACTAAGCTCATAAAGTAAGGATTGCGAGCCCCATTTTATAGATAAGAACACCAAGCCTGATTTGATTTGATTTGTTCACGATTGCAGGTTATTTACAAGCCAGGGCCCGATTTCCGAAGGTGAAAACTTATGCTTTTTATCCCCTCTTGTATCATCTCCTCAGAAGGTCAGGCGTCAGAAAAATTTCTAGAATGAAGTGGAATTTGAGCTGCGCCTTGAAGAATGGGTAGGATTCCAATAGGAAAAGGTGGGAAGGACAATTTCGGGGGAAAAAACTCATGAGCAAAAGCCCGGAGGTGGAAAGGGGCAGGTGCGGTGGAGAGTGACAGGCGACCTGAGGCCCATGGGGGACAGGCACACAGGCGGGGGCGGGGTGGCAAGGGTGGCAATTAGGCCCCCGATGTCCAGGAACGTGGGCTTTGGAGGAGGCAGCAGGGTCTGTGCGGAGCCCCACGGATCACACGCTGTGGAGTGACGTCACGTTGCTCCGGGTCCAGAGGCCGCTCTGCTTCGGATCCGAGAAGGGGTCTGCTGTCAGCTTTGTTCATTTACTTATTTTTTTCGCTTTTTAGGGCCACACCAACTGCATTTATTTATTTATGTATTTACTTATTGATTGATGTTTAGGGCTGCACCTGTTGTCATCTCATCGCGAGGTTGACAGCCCTTGGCTCACCTTTTGGCCCTTCTGCCTCTAAAACAGGTGACACCGGGCAGCTCACTTTACCTTCCTGAACTTTGGTGTGCCCTCCATGAGTCACGGAGTGCGATGAGCCGTCGCAACGGTGAGAGGAAGGTTCGAAGCCTGGCGCTCTGATCATTAGCCTCGACCTCAGCATTAACGTGATGGCGCATCTGCGCCCACCCTTCCTTCCGTTCCTTCTCCCCATGCGGACAACAGACCAGCAGCCCCATTCCTCTCCCTGACACCTCTTGAGCCTGGATTTCTGTTTCCCTACAGCTTTCAGCTTGAGCCTGATTCTTACCCTATGGAAGGACACATTCAGCCTTTTGACTCAGGGACATTGTAACTCTCACCACAGCCGCGACTCCTGACTCCTCCTTTTGTGTTTGTCTCCTGTTCCGCACGTTCCTTATCAGGTGGGCCTGTGTCTGACTTGGTCAACGTCTCGCTTGGAGCCTGGTGCAGGAAAGAGCGGCCTAAATCTTTGCTGAAAGAAAGATTGAGTGAGTGACCCTTGATTGAACTCTTGGAGGGAGCACACAGCAGTATCTGGGGTCATGGGCAAAGTCCCCAGCCTCTGAGCTCCCGGGATGGCAGAGTGAGCTGAGCGTCTCCTGGCCAGTCTCTGAGGTTAGATAGGATTTACCCCCCCTTTGAGCGTCATGAAGAAACTGCAGTTTACAGAGGCGTGCTCCAGATCAGCCCCCCCTGTAAGTGGGGAGCTGAGCTTGACCCAAGATCTGCGACCGGGACCTGTCTAAAATGCCCATCCAGTGGCAATTTCGGTGCCTGCAAATCTGTGTGTTTATTTTCTTCTGAATGCTTTATTGCTTCTACGGATGCTCTCTGTTTGCCATTGAGCTTTTTGCTCTCCAAAATGATGTTGGGAAAAAAACCTAGCAAAAGGGGCAGCCATTCTGGAAGCATTTTCCAGAGCCAGGGAGGCTATCGGGGTGCCAGCCCCTGCTATTGCTCTCAAAGAGCCTAACGGCAGTCATTACCCCCACGAGCTGCTAACCTGTAAGCAAATGTGTCAACTTAACGAACAATCAAGTAATTCCCGATCCGGGTTGGATATCAGCCGAGAGCTGGATATTGGCCAGCCAAGCGAGTTGCACAACCCTCTCCCTGGAGAGGAATCGTTGGATGGGAGGGATTTTCCAGCTCGTGACTTGGATGAACCCAGAGTTATTTCCCTATTGAGCAGCCCCAGCCTGAGAGGCACCAGCAGCCTCGGCAGAGGGTGGCCAGGATGGAGCAGGGAGTAGTCCTACCCTGGCCTGGTGGTGTGGTCTGCAGAGGTCTTGGTGGGATTGAGGCCACTGAGCCCCTCAGAACCCCGGCAGCCGGGGTTAGTCGGGGGCTGGTTTCCAGGGAAACAGGGCATCCTCTGCCCAGCAGGGAGAGAGGGCCAGAGCCTGAGGAGAGGCCAGAGCAGCCAGGGAGGAGCCCCGGGCCCTCGGAGCGGCAGGGCTCAGGGTGGGGGTGGAGGATGCCGTGTGGGAAGCGGGCAGGAAGGGGGATTTGGCACCGGCCCCCGCTGCCTGGTCTCAATTTACTTGTGAGGAGCCTCCTAATAGCCGGGTGAGAGCCGTGCACGCTTTCCTGAGAGCCTGCTAAGTGTTTATGGAATGATTTGTGAGGAGAAGTTTCTTTGGAAGCAGCCTGGGGAAGGTATGTTATTAAGAGCTCTCTCTCCAAGTTCCCCTTGGCCCGATTCCCCCCAGGCCCCTGGGGTCTGGGCAGCCCCTGGTCACAGCAGCTGTTTGCTATTTTGTAGCCATGGGGCCGTTTCCTCCTCCCCGAGGTGGCGTCATGCAGCAGAGGAGCGCTGGGGCCAGAGTCGGGAGCCGCCTCTGAGGGAGGCGTGGGGTCTGTCACAGGCCCCGGGGCAGCCGAGGGGTCGTGGATGAGGGAGGCGGAGGCACGGCCATGACCCCCTCAGATCGTGGAAGTGGCTGGGTGTGACACGGGCAAGCCGAGGTGATGGGAAGAGCCGGCGACCCAGGGGTGTGTCTGCCTTCTCCACAGACTGGGGGCTCCCTGACATTAGGGCCGTCTGGCTCCTCTCGATGTCCCCAAGGTGGACAGATATTAGGACTAGTCCAGAGCCGGGGTTCAGCTTGGTGAGTGGGGGGGGCCCTCTCCCAGCCAAGCATCCCAGTCAGACAAGGGCCCAGGGAGGGCACTTGACCAGCCCTGGAAGTTAAGTTCACTGTGACTTTTCTTTTTTTAGGGCCGCACCCGCGGCATATGGAGGTTCCTAGGCTGGGGGTCTAATCAGAGCTGTAGCCACTGGCCTACACCACAGCCACAGCAACGCGGGATCCAAGCCACATCTGCAACCTACACCACAGCTCATGGCAACGCCGGATCCTTAACCCGCTGAGTGAGGCCAGGGATTGAATGTGCATCCTCACGGAGACGAGGTGGATTCTTAACTCTCTGGGCCACAGCGGGAACTCCTCACTGTGACTCTTGGACCGGGAGGCCCCGGACTACCTCCTAACAGTCCCATCAGCAGAAATCCACCCAACCCCTCTTTATCTCAGGCTTCAGCAGTGGCTACACAGGCCATTAGGAAAGGCCAGTGATTGGTCGTTTCCCATCCTGTGAGGCCCCTGTCAGGCATGTGGACCTCTCATCTGCTTTATCCCAACTTATCAGCACAGCAGCCCTGGGGAGGAAGAGGGAGAAATCAGGGGGCTTTTTACTGCCTCCTGATTGTGTAGCTGAGAAAAACTGAAGCCCCGAGACTGTGGTCATTCTGCTGAGGTCATACAGCAAGTACCTGCCCAGGTGGGGTTCGCACTCGGGTAGGTGTTCAAGACCAAAGTGGTACTGTCACCTGCCAAAGATGCTCAACCCATCATCTCGTTTGGCAGCTGCGCCGCCTCGTCTGCCATGTCTCTCTGGGTCTGTGTCCCCCCTTACCTGGGAGATCCCTGAGGATGGGAACGAGGTTGACTTCATCCTGGGCCCTGGGCCTGGCACAGGGGGGATGGAGGGAGGGAGGGGGGGATGGATGGACCCCACCCATCACAATTTGGAAGCTCGTATATGAGCAAATTAACAAAGCTATCGTGACAGGGCTCTTGGAGGGTGGCCTGGTGGGGTGGAGGGGTGTGTATTTTGGGCAGTGGGTCTCGACAGATTTCAAGTGCCAAACCGAGAGGTTGGACTGGAAATCCGTGGGTGTGATTTTTTTCATGTCACAGAGATTGGGGATCTCCACTGACATTTTGCACATGAGGACATTGGAAAGTCTTGTGGGACACTTGCATGAATGAAAAGCCTGTCTGTAATCCCTTGAACCTCGAACCTACCTGTTTTTTAGATATAAGCACGAAGTATTTTTTTACATGATTCTAATACACCCTGAATTGTCCGGGAACACGGCTGCCTTGTAAACTGAGGGAAGACTGTCTTTTGTCTTCCATTAAAACAGGGTCACCGTTTCGGAAGAATTACGTCACTGACGGCAGCGCTTCTCATGATGGCTGAGTGACCTGGCCTGGTCTTGCAATCACAGTGAGCCCGCATATAGATTCTTCTGTCTTCTTAGGATAGTCAGCCCTGGGCACAAAAATAGTGCAATATGTATTTTTATTATAAATTACTTTCCATTTATTTCATTTCAGTTTTATTCCATGGTGCACTGGAGCCCAGTCACTAAAGAGCAGGTGGGGTATGCATGTCTTCCTAACCCTTCATTCAGTGTCGTCCTGTTGGTAGCTTGAAATTCGCCATCATGGAAGTATTTACATCCTGGAAAGGGGCAACAAAATACAGGTCTACCTTGGAGACACTGTGGGTTCAGTTCCAGATCCACCCCAATAAAGCAGGTATTCCAATAAACAAGTCACATGAATTTTGGGGTTTCCCAGCGCATGTAAAGGTTATGATTATACTATACTGTAGTCTGTTAAGAGTGCAAGAGCAGGAGTTCCCGCTGTGGCTCAGCGGTTAACAAATCTGACTAGCATCCAGGAGGACGCAGGTCCGACCCCTGGCCTTGCTCAGTGGGTTAAGGATCCGGCGTTGCTGTGAGCTGTGGTGTAGGTCACAGATACAGCTCCGATCTGGCGTGGCTGTGGCGTAGGCTGGCTCCCTACAGCTCCAACTGGACCCCTAGCCTGGGAACGCCCATATGTTGCAAGTGCGGCCCTAAAAAGCAAAAAAAAAAAAAGCATGCAAGAGCATTATACCTAAAAACACAACATTTGCCCCTTAGTTAAAAACACTTCTATTGCTAAAAAATGCTAGCCATCACCTGAGCCTTCAGGGAGTCATCATCTTTCTGCTCGTGGAGGGTTTGAAATGTTGTGAGAATTAGCAAAATATGACACGGAGACATACCGTGAGCAAAGGCTGTTGGGAAAAAGGCGCCAATAGTCTTGCTCCACGCAGGGTGGCCACGAACCTTCAATCTGCCAAAAACGCAGCATCCGCGAAGCACAATAAAACGACGTGTGCCTGCATAAATCAAGTGTTATTTTTTCCTTTGGAGAGTCGATTGTTAAATGTTTATCAGCTCACTGCTGGCTAGCTGGCTTTTTCACTGTGTGTGGACGCAGGCTCTAGGACCTGGGAAGACCATTTCCTGACACTGTTTCAGCCCACTCTAGGGACCCAGGCGGTAGAGACCCACAGGGGGAGGGAACGGGCCTGCAGGTGGCCGTCCATGGGTAAGGACCTCTTGCCCACAGCAAGTGAGAAGCCCAAAGGCCCCTGAAGACGCCAGGGAGCTTTGAATCCTTGTGGGGAAGGTGACAGCCAGCCACAGAAGCATCTGCTCCCCCGCTTCCCCTCCAGGGAGGCAGGAGCCAGACCAGAGGCAGCCCTTGCTTCCGCACTCTGAAGCATTTAGCAATTTTGCGTGATGGATGCTGGGGCTGCTGTGCTGGGCTGGGCTATTTTGTTCATTGCTGTTTGGACAGATAGAGCTGGTCAGGAAAGGAGAGGCCAGGTGACCATGAGAGTGACCAGCCCTTGACTTGCCCTCTGGGGGGGTCTGGGTCCCCCATCAGGTCCCCCGGGGTTGGCCCTAGCCCTCCCCATCCTGTCCCGATCCAGCCCACCAGCCCCAGGCTCCTCATTCACTTATAGTAACAACCCCCAGCTCGGGAGCTCCTACTGTGCGCAGCCCCGTGCTAAGTCCTTCTCATGGATTTCTCCACCTCTCATGAGAGGTCATTTTATTTTCCCCATTTTCCAGATAAGACGTTCAGCTCGGGGAGAGGCCAGGACTTGCTCAAGGTCACCCAGCCAGCCAGCAATGGAGCCAGGACTGCAAGCCAGGCTGTCTGACGCGCAGCTGGGCTCTTCACCCCACACTTGACTTTCAAAGGGCAGATGCTATCTTCTCAATTCCTTCTTCCGATCACGTCCAACGTGCAGGTTCTGGAAGCGACCAGAGAAATGACATAATCCCATGAGTCTCAGTAGCTCAGCAATCCCCGCCCCCCAATATACAGTAGCTTCCCTATCAAAGGACCCGCTCCCACCGTGAGAGAAGCAGAGGGCCTCTTTTTCTAGAAGGGATGTTTTTGCTGTCTGTTTATTGTAGGGAGGGCTGGGCTGAATAATGGTGATTTCAGCGGTGTCGCTGAGAGCCAGTGTTATTGCTATGGCTTTGCAACACAAACAGAAAAAGAATCTATTAGTCACCGAGGAGTGTAAGAAGCCTGTTGAGTAATCACCCTGCCGGCCATGGTACCTGCAAACCACAAGGATGATACATGAAACATCGCAGCCAAATTCTTGGACACGCGAGGGTGGGTGTGGGGCCTGTGGGCCCAGAGGTCACGGGCCTTGTTCTGGAAACTCTGCTTCCTACCAAAGGGCGGAGAACCCCCTGCTCGATTTCAACTTCCCATTTCACAGATGGGGAAACTGAGGCTACAAGGGAGAAATGGTTTACCCAAGGTCCCTGTGGGCTTCAGGGCTGGGAGCCAGTTCTCGCTGGCTGCCCGCAGTCTGGAAGGACAGCAAGTGCTTGCGAGTGTGGCTGGGCTCACGCAGGGCATTCTGCATCCCTCTCTGGCCCGCTTTCCTCCTGCCTCTGACAGGCCCTGGCTGACTTCAGAACCCCATCTCCTCCCCTTTGCAGATAAGGCTGCCAAGCCTTGCAGAGGGACTTGGGGACAGGGTGTGGTTTCCGGAATGTCCAGACTTGGGGACGGACTGGAGACAGACCAGGATCTGTGTCTCCTTTCCCCTTCCCCAGGCCGGTCCACTTGCAGCTGTGCGGCTGGATCCAGACACTCTGGAATTTGGAAAATGGGCAGAGACACCAAAGATTTTCCCCACATCCAATCAGAAAGGGCCTTCTTGGAAGGAATAAAGAGGAAGGAAAGAGGGGGCCAGAGCTTTGACTTCTGAGCACCCTAGATACTGAGCACCCTAGATTCTGAGCACCCTAGACACTGGCTACTAGTGTGAGCCAGTCCTTTTCCTGTGCAGGCCTCAGTTTTCCTCTTCTGTAAAATGGGCAGAGGGATGCTCATCCATTCAGTGAAACTGCTGAGTGCCCATCATCCAAGTTCACACTTTGGTGCCCACCACAGGCCAAGCACTGAGCTAATCTCTGTCCAGGCTCTCTTGCAATTCAATCTCACAAGCATCCTCAGGCTAGGTTTTATATTTCCTATTTTAATGACGAGGTAACTGGGACACATAGAGTTTTGAACAGCTTGTCCAGGATCCCACATAGATCCTGAGTCCATACCCAGGGGCCCAGGGGAGAAGCCCGTGCCACATTCTGAAGGTACTTTATTAAGCTGGAGTGTGGTGTCAGCTGGAGCCGGAATCTTCTGTCCAAACGTGGGGATAGCAAGTGAGCCCCAAGAAGAGCTCCTTTACACTGGCACAGAAGCCAGCCCTGGGCCCAGCCCCTCTGCGTTTGAGAGGGGGGCCTCGGACTGCCTCCCCCACCCCATCAGTGGTAGGCTGCTGGGGGCGCCCATTCACAGAGCTGGAGAGACAGGGGGCTGTTTCAGCGCTTGCCCCCGCTGGCTGGCTCCCTGAGTAACAAGTATGGGCCCTGTGAGGGCAGCTGGATTTTTTTCTTTTGCGTTGTGGCATGCCAGGGATCAAACCAGCGCGATAGCAGTGTCAATGCTGGATCCTTAACCTTAACCACTAGGCCACCAAGGGAGGTGAGTTCTTGCCTTTTTTTTTTTTTTTTGTCTTTTTGCCTTTTCTAGGGCCGCATCAGTGGCATATGGAGGTTCCCAGGGTAGGGGTCTAATTGGAGCTGTAGCTGCCGGCCTATGCCACAGCCACAGCAAGGCGGAATCCAAGCCACATCTGCAACCTACACCACAGGTCACGGCAACGCCAGATCCTTAACCCTGAGCAAGGCCAGGGATCAAACCTGCAACCTCGTGGTTCCTAGTCGGATTCATTAACCACTGAGCCACGACAGGAACTCCGGGAGGTGAGATCTAAGAACCACAAGGCCAGCCGCCAGGAAATAAGCTAGGTATCTTATAGACATTTGCTGGTTCGTTCCGCCAACCTTCCTGTGAAATGGGGATTCTTAGCCTTATGTTATGGTTGAAGAGACTGAGAGCCAGAGAGGGGAAGTGACTTCGTCAAAGTCACTGTGACTTTTGACCAGGGTCTCTGTGCCCACAGCGTTGGTCTTCCATGGTCCCAGCACGAGTCTATACTTATTCAGGTTGCTGCACAAGTCACGACGCCTCCCTGGGTCTCGGGCTCCATGAGATGAGAAAATTTATTCCTGCCATCGTTAAGAAGAGATGGAAGAGAGTTCCCGTTGTGGCTCAGTGGTTAACGAATCCAACTAGGAACCATAAGGTTGCGGGTTCAATCCCTGGCCTTGCTCAGTGGGTTAAGGATCCGGCGTGGCCATGAGCTGTGGTATAGGTCACAGATGCGGCTGGGATCTGGCGTTGCTGTGTCTGTGGTGTAGACTGGCGGCTACAGCTCTGATTAGACCCCTAGCCTGGGAACCTCCCTATGCCATGGGTGTGGCCCTAAAAAGACAAAAAAAAAATTTTAATTTTGAAATATTTAAGAGATTCACAGCCAACTAAATGATTTTGAGAAAGAGTGTTAAAATGGGAGGAATCACTTACCTGCTTTGAAGACGCAAAGCTGCAGTCATCCAGACTCTGGGTTAATGACAGAAGGATAAACACATAGATCCGTGGGACTGAATAGAGAGGCCGCAAATAGACCCTCGTGAACGTGGCCATTTGATGCTTTTAAAAACAAACAAACAAACAAACAAACAACTCTAGGAGTTCCCTTTGTGGCTCACCGGGTTAAGAACCCGACAGAGTGTCCATGAGGGTTCATGTTAGATCCTTGGCCTCGCTCAGTGGGTTAAGGATCCCGCGTTGCTGTGACTGTGACATAGGCCAACTGCTGCAGCTCCGATTTACCCCTTATGCTGCCGATATGGCCGTAAAAAGAAAAGGAAAAAAAAACTCTTTATTTTGAAACAATTACAGATTCACAGGAAGTTGTAAAGAGATTCCAGCGAGGTCCTGTGTACCTTCCGTCCCGTTTCCACCGATGGGTCCACCTTAGATCATCTTCGTACAGCTTCACCCCTCGGGACCCTGACCCTGGAAAGATGCGCGTGTGTGAGTCTAGGCCATCCCTTCCCAGTGCGGAGATCTGTGTCACCAGCTCCACAACCCCGCTCCAGAGCGGTCTGTCGCCACAGGTCCCCCTCCGCTGCCCTCAGGGTCACACCCGCCCTCCCACACACTGGCCCTTTGCACTTGCTGCCTCTTCCCCAGTCCCCTTGGTCCCCTCACGGTCCCCACCCTCTGGACACCTGGCTGCCCCTCCTCCGCCCACCCCTGTTGCCAGATTCCTGCCATCCAGCCCAACTGTCCCTAACCACTAGGGACCACGAGTCTCATCTCCATCCTTGTCATTTTATCACCTCAAGAATGTCATGTGAAGGGAATCAAAGAGGAGGGGACCTTTCGAGATTGGCTTTTTGCACTCAGAGTGATGCCCCGAGGTCCACGCGTGCTGCCCGTGCCTCACCAGCTCTTCCCTTGATCGCTGAGCGATATGGCCCTTTCTGTGGTCACTGCTCTCTCCTTCTCCCAAATCGCTTCTTCTTTTCCTTGCCTCTGAGCCGTGATTTGACCTGTTTCCTTCTTGTCAGAGCCACGAGCGGGGAGGGCAGGTGGGGTCCTCGGGCACCTGGCGGGACGAGGGACCCTGCATCTCTTTCCACCAGCCTCGGGGGTGAAACATGCACAAAAAAGCCACGCAAAGCAGCCTATGTCTTTCTTGACGGCTTCTTGTAGCTCGACTTCCATATTTTTGTTTTATGGAACTCTTGCTCTTTCTCCCCTTTTCTGCAGACAGTTCAGAGGGTGCCCATCTGTCATCCTGGCTTTGGGGTGCCTGGGGCCTCAGTGGTGGCCGGGTAAATGCTCCACGTACAGGGCTTAGCCTGGGAAGCCTGGCCCCCACCTGAGTCAGTCTATACCCAATCCTTCTGGGGGTGAGGCCAGGAGGCATAGACAAGGGTCCTGCCATCAAAGGAAAGGCTGCACCCTGGGATCTGGATTTCAGGAGAGACTCCCTGTTTTGCCAGGGCCACCTGTGCTAGAATCTGTGGACGGAGGGGGTGGGCTGGGGGGCTCCCGCACCCCGAGCTGATGTGCTGGGTGAAGGTGAGCCCTCCCGCTCTCTGGGCCTCAAAGGTGCAGTCAGGTGTGGACCCCCATGATCTCAGACCCCTCAGCGGTGACATTCTCAGGGTGCCCAGGGACCCTCCACCAACCAAAGATGTCCTGGTTCCCTACTGCCGTGAGAGCGGGGTTCAAGATTATCAGGGCTGGATTTCCCGTCGTGGCGCAGTGGTTAACCAATCTGACTAGGAACCATGAGGTTGTGGGTTCGATCCCTGGCCTTGCTCAGTGGGTTGAGGATCCTGTGTTGCCGTGAGCTGTGGTGTAGGTTGCAGACGCGGCTTGGATCCCAAGTTGCTGTGGCTCTGGTATAGGCTGGTGGCCTAGCCTGGGAGACTCCATATGCCGCAGGAGTGGCCCTAGAAAAGGCAAAAAGACAAAAAAAAAAAAAAGATTATCAGGGCTGTCAAGGCCCTACATGGACTGACCCCTCGCAACTCTGCAACCCCAGCTCTCACTACTTTCTGCCTCCTCCTTCTTTTTCTTTCTTGGCTGCCCCACAGCATATGGAGTTCCTGGGCCAGGGATCACATTCCAGCCCCAGTTGCGACCTATGCTACAGCTGCGGCAATGCTGGATCCTTTAGCCTTTAACCCACTACGCCAGGCCGGGGATCGAACCTGTGTCCTGGCACTGCAGAGACACCACCAACCCTGCTGCCCCACAGCAAGAATTTCCCTGCCTTCTCCTTTGAGGCTCCAGCCACATGGAACCAGCTGTCGCTCCCAGACTCTGGGGCACACCTTCTCGAAGCAGGTGTACTTCCTCTTGGAAGCCCTCCCTGACTGCCTTCGCACCCCTGCTCCTGTTCTCACCCACACACCCCACTGTTCTTGTCTGCTGTGTCTGGCCCTGCTCTGGGCTGGCCGCTCCCAACTTGGGATGTGACAAGAGAAGAGTGACACAGGGCCCTGGTGTCCAGGACCAGTGCCAGACACAACTTGGGCCTTCACTGAAGGGGCTGGAGCGCGAGCCACCTCCAGCCTGGTAGGGAGATGCTGCCTCTGCCTCCTGGTCCCGGCCTCGCCTCCTCCCCTGCCCTCCCCTCCTCTGGCTCCGTGGGCTGTCACCGCCCGGGGCCGGGTGAACTCACACTCTGATGTGGCTTGGCCGAGCCCCAAGCTTTCCTTTGAATGCAATGAAAACCAAACAACGCATTGCTCATCGCTGTTAGAAAAGTCCATAGGATGGAAAAGCTGCCTCCTCAACCTCCCCGGGTGCTACCAGCTGGATTTTCCTATTCCTCAGAGCCCAAGCTCTCGGGGGAACACAGACTGCTAGGATCTTAAGAATCACGGGCTGATGGAACTTTGGGCTAATGTCATGCTGGAATTCTACAATCATGGAAGCAGAAAGCCACACATAACGATATCTTAGTATGATATTACGTTAAAGCCAGAGATTCCTTTCACCCCACGGAATCTTTTGCATAAGGACTCCTAGAATCCCTTACAAAGTAGTGCCCAAAACATCAGGTTGGATCCCAAAGTCCAGCTCCTGCGGGATCCTCGTGCCAGGCACTGAATGCTTGCGCCCCTCTAAATTCATGTGCGGGAACCCTAATGCCCCAGGGTGGTGAGATCAGAGGTGGGGCCTGGGGGGGCGTAATTAGGAAATGAGGGCAGAGCCCCCCGCCCCCCCGCGATGGGATGAGTGCCCTGGTGAGAGACACGAGAGATGATTTCTCTCTATTATGCGAGGACCCAGCAAGAAGCTGTCCATCTGCAAACCAGGAAGCGCACCCTCCCCAGACCCCAGGCTGCCCAGCACCTTGATCGTGAACTTCCCGGCTGCCGGGACCGTGGGAAATAAATGTTCATTGTTTAAGACCCCACGAAAAGGAGTTCCCACAGGGACACCACAGGTTGAGAATCTGACTGCAGAGGCTCGAGTCGCTGTGGAAGTGCAGCTTGGATCCCCGGCCTCACTGGGATGGGTCCCAGTGCAGTGGGTTAATGGATCCGGCATTGCTGTGGCTGCAGCTGCAGCTGCAGCTCGGATTCAATCCCTGGCTCAGAAACTTCCATATGCGGCTATTAAGAAAAAAAAAAAAAGGAGTTCCCTTCGTGGCGCAGTGGTTAACGAATCCGACTAGGAACCAGGAGGTTGCAGGTTCGGTCCCTGCCCTTGCTCAGTGGGTTAACGATCGGCGTTGCTGTGAGCTGTGGTGTAGGTTGCAGATGCGGCTCGGATCCCTCGTTGCTGTGGCTCTGGCGTAGGCCGGTGGCTACAGCTCCGATTCAACCCCTAGCCTGGGAACCTCCATATGCCGCGGGAGCAGCCCAAGAAATAGCAACAACAACAACAACAAAAAAGACAAAAAAAAAGGCACCATGAAAAGCCTCCTTACGGGGTGACAGAGCAGGTAGAAGCAGGAAGGGTGTGACCCTTCCAGTCCAGGCTCCCGCCCCACTCAAGACCCCAGCGACCTCGGTGTTGGGAGGAAGGTGCTGGTGACGGGCAGACCCCACTCTGATGATGCGATCGACTTGTGATCCTGGCCAAGGCTCCCAGCCTCTCTGACCTCCAGTTTCATGGCAGCCAGAGCATAATGCAGTCAGCCGGCAGGGAGCTCGTGTCTGACCATGTTCTAGGCTTTCTCCTGCTATGAGGCGCTCAGGGGCTTGAACAGGTTGGGGCGCCCTCAAAGCTTTGGTGACCACACAGGATTCAGAGGTGAGGGCAGGAAAGCCTGGTGCCCGGGGACAAAGCTACACCAAGGCCACAAGCGACACTGGGGACGCTGAGTTCAGGCCTGCTGGGGAAAGGGACGGAGAAGGCCCCTGGTTAAGCCTTTCTTGGGGGTCCACCCCCCGCCCTGCACACCCCGCCAACAACAAATCTGGGAAATTCGCATCATTGGCTGCGCCTCCCTTTTCTTGTCTGAAGAGCAGGGCGGGAACCCTCCGGGTTCCGTGCCCAGGCCCTGAGCTCCCGGGTGTGCCTCTCCTCTCTGAGGCTCAGTTTACTCATCTGGGACTTAGAGCCTGTGCCTTCTCACAGTCAGGCATTCACATGGTCATTTAGGCTGCCTCAGAGAGGTTGAGTGTCTTTCTCCAGGTCACACAGTAAGGTATGGTCTACAGGGGTCTCTACCCCCATTATTCTGTCTCCCTATGGCTGTTTTTCTTTTTCTGTATGACTCCACTGGGTGGCATCTGGCTTCACAGCCCCTGACTTATTTACGTATTGGAAGAGAGGGGGTTCAGGCTGGGGGGGCCTCTTAAAGGACATCAAAGCCAACTGAACCTCCTGCGCCCTTGGTGGGAGGTCTGGAGGAGCCTGCCCCGTCAGCATGTCAGCAAAGTCAAGCCCCCTCTGGAGGGGCAGGGATGGGGGGGGCGGTTGGGATCAAGTTGCTCTAAATGGAAACAAACTCCAACCCCAAACCAAACCCAAATAGAGATTCCAGGAGGACTTGGATGTCCCAAGCTGCCCCAGCCTAGGCTGGAACAGTGATTGGAGCGGGTGTGTGTGTGTGTGTGTGTGTGTGTGTGTGTGTGTGTGTCAGACAATGAACTCAGGGCCCTAGGCTCCCCCAAGGGGCGTGCGGTTCCCAGGCCTGTGCTGAGCCGCCCTCCCTAGGAGACCCAGGCAGATGGAATTTCTATCCCGAGAGCCCACAGCCTGCAGTGCAGGAGAGCAGCTCCAGGCCTGGGTGTTTGCCTGCCTGACAAACATCCACAGAAGGCTTGCTGTCTCCTAGCAGCCACCAGAGAACGAGGCAGGCAAGGGACGAGGCCAGCACCAACGTTTCCAGAGTAGTAACATGAGGGCCGTGGGCACATTAAACTGATGGTAACTGGCCTTATTAGGGTCCTTAGCACCTCCTAGAACATTATGACAAAGCACAAATCAGGCTCATATGGGGACCCTTGGCCAGCAGCCTATGCTCACTTGTGGATGTGCTTCTGGCTTCCAAGGGAAGTAGTAGCTAAAGGTAAACCAGGCCCTAACACTCATGAGGAAGACAAGAAGCACTTCAGGCTGATCTACACCAAGAGCAGGCCGGTCCTCTAATTAACATCAGTGGGGACCCTGGTGTAGGAGGAGAGAAATGGAGAGAACCCGAAAATGCTGAGTGCCTACCATTAGTTTGACCCCAAGACAGCCCTGTAATAAAATACATTCTCATCGATAGTCCAGAGGGCTAAATGCCCTGAGAGGTAAGGCTGATTAGCGCCTCCATCCCGCAGAGGAGAAAACGGAGGTTCCGAAATAATCATATCGCCAGGGGTTGCAGGGATGGGGAAGGCAGTTTCTTGGGTGTGGGTTCCCACTGCATCAGGCAGCCAGAGCTGCTGCTCTTTGCTCTTTTCACCCAGAATGCCAGCCTGGAGGGGCCTCAGCTGTGGCCTGGGTGCCCTTAGGGTAGCGCTTTAGAAACGTGTCTGTCTCTTTTGCTTTCTTACTTTATATTTCCTCCATGTCTAGGCTGTTTTTCCCATTTTATGTATTGATTTTGCCACACATTCAGTTCCTGGGCCAGGATGGCACTGGCACCACAGCAGGGACCCTAGCCACAGCTGTGAATACCAGATCCTTAACCCACTGCACCACAAGGGAACTCCTCTTTTTAATGTGTCATGTATATTCCTTTTGTATCACTGTGACCTTGTCTTGTCTCCTCCTTTTAATGTGATTAACTTTATTTTTATTTTTTTTGTCTTTTTTGCTATTTCTTTGGGCCGCTCCCTCGGCATATGGAGGTTCCCAGGCTGGGGATCAAATTGGAGCTGTAGCCACCAGCCTACGCCAGAGGCGCAGCAATGCGGGATCCGAGCCGCGTCTGCAACCTACACCACAGCTCATGGCAACGCCGGATCCTTAACCCACTGAGCAAGGGCAGGGATCAAACCCGCAACCTCATGGTTCCTAGTCGGCTTCGTTAACCACTGCGCCATGACGGGAACTCCTTGTTTTGTTTTTTACTGGTAGGCAGATTCCTCTTGAGGTGAGCTGAGTCTCTGAAAGCTCCGGGTGGGCCACACGAAAGTCGGATGCAGGCAGCCGTGTTCACCCTCCTGGGATCCTGACTCCTGATTGGGTGAGCACGGACACGTGACCCAGGCTGACCCAATCACGTGTTCTCTTGCTGAATTGGGGGTCTGGAGTTCAGACTCAGACCTGGTCTTGACAGCCAGTCTCAGGCGTGGCTGCTGTTGAGGGACATTGGAAGGGAAGCCTGCAGGTGTCTGCTTCCCCAGCGAGTCCAGGAAGCCGTCCTCAGAGAAGTAGTAATAAGAAGCGCCCTGACCTGGCTCCTCAGCCCCTGGCTGCTTCTCTAGTTCTCAAGGGACCCAGGCCATCCGTCACCCCTGCCAGGGGTTCCACGGCACACTGTGCCCTGAGGTGATAGCCCTTTTGGCCTAAGGTCACCTGAAGGTCTTCACAGAATAGCTGATTTATTACAACTTCAAACTGGAAGAGCCACTTCATACAACTAGGCCTTGTCTCTGAGTTCCTGGCACCCTCGGCTTTGTCCACGGTTCTGAGACGGCCCCTCTCCAGCGGACCGTGATGAGGCCTCCCCACAAACAAAACCTCCTTTTTCTCTTGGTGCCACGCTCCCTTCAGGGCCATGTATTCTGCACACACCGCTGTCCCCGCTGCCCTAAGCCCATCACTTTGCCCTTCTGCCCAGCTGTACCCTCTTCCTCCCCTCCTCTGGCCCTCCCCCCTGGTCCAGAGGGCTTCAAACTCAATGCCACCTCACCTCCATCCCCAGCTCCTGTAACCATGGACCTTCTCAATTCAGAGGAGAGAGCACCTGGGATGCTGGGGTGAAGGGGAAGCCTGGGTTGGGGGGCAGGAGGCTTGAGGTCCAGTGCCCCATCTGCTGTGGGCCCACGTGTGACCTTGGGGAGGTCTCTTTCCCCCCCGCGCCTCTGCCTTGGCACAGAGAGACAAGTGGCACAGGATGACAGTGCCTTTAAGGCTGCAGAGTGGAGCCTAGGGTCTTCCAAGGAGTGAGCCCTAAATCCGTATGACCTCGTCCTTGTAAGAGGAGGAGGCACGAACACAGACACATGAGGAGAAGCCATGTGACAATGGGGGCAGCAACGCTGATGCAGCTGCAAGCCAGGATGAGCCACAGATTGCCAGCCACCACCAGAAGCTAGAAGGAGGCAAGGAAGGCTTCTTTTCTAGACCCTGCAGAGAGAACTGCAACCTACTTGACCTTGGATTTGGTTACCTGGACTCCAGAACTGTGAGAGAATAAATTGCTATTCTTTTAAGCCCCCCGCCCCCCAGTGTGGTGCTGGGTTATGGTGTCCTAGGAAACACACAAGGGGCCTTTTGAATGACTCTGCAGCCTTCACCAGCTTTTCTCCCAGCCTGAGAGCACTTTGTAAAGAAGGAATCAGATCCGGTTGCTCCCTGCCCGGCTCACAGCTCTTCTATGGCTCCCTGGTGCCCTGGCATCCACAGCCTTTCCAAACGGGTCCCACCACCTTCTCGGGCGCCCCCTCTCCCTGCTCCCCGCCTCCTTCTTTCTGTTTCAGCCGCACCAAATCATCATTCCAGCTTTCCCTTCCACGTCTTTGCACACGGGGTGCCAGAAAACACACCTCTTCACCCGGTTCACTTCTACTCGAGCTTGAAAAGCCTCCCTTGGACAATCGTCTCTTCCAGGAATAACAGGAAACATTTAGGGACTCTTGCTGTGGGCCAGGCACGATGCGAAGCGCTCTCTACGCACAGCTTCACACAGTCCTCGCGACGGCTCTGGGAGGGAGGTGTCCTCGTCCCCATTTGACAGATGGGGGAAACCAAGCCCCAGACAGGCCTCCGTGCGCTTCCCACCGTCATGAGGGGCACAGGGCTGCGTGCCAGAAGCTGTGCTCTGCCACTGCCCCGTGACGCCGCCACCCCTGCCTGGGGACACCTGCTCCTCCGGGCCTCCACCTGCTGTGTGTTTCAGGAGAACAGATTATGCTGTAACAAGAGGTGGAATCGAATACCGGCCAAACGGCTTTCCACGGCCACTTCATGCAAAATCACCGCAAGGCATCCGTCTTCCTCACCCTGTGGGGTTAGAACACATGGAGCCGGGAAGGAGGGAGGGGCCAGACCCCAACCTGGCTCTTGCACATAAACAAGGCCCGGGCGACATCACAGCCAGCAGGCCGCTGCCTCGTAAATCAGGCCTTTTATGGGGCAAGTGGCCTGTCAGGGCCCAGACCCCCCGCCTGGCTTGTGATCAAGCCAGGGCCACTCACTGATATGCCCACCCAGGGTCCGCAGCCAGACAGCCTTCGCTCCCTCCAGGTTTGCCAAGGCCCAGCTGCCAGCATCCCCTCCAGCTGCTCACTTTCTCACTCGTTCATTCGGTACTTGTTCATTCTCTACTAAGTGTGGAGTCAGCAATCAGGAAAACATTTCTTCAATCCTTTCTTGCTTTTTTTTTTTTTTTTTAACATGTACTTTTGGTCATCCCATGGCATATGCTGTTCCCTGGCCAGGGATCAGATCTGAGCCACAGATGCCACCTGGGCCGCATTGCAGCAACACTGATCCTTCATCCACTGTGCTGGGCCAGGGATCAAACCTGTGTCCCTGTGCCCCCAAGACGCCGGTGATCCCATTGTGCCACAGTAGGAACTCCAATCGTTTCTTTTCTTTCTCTCTTTTCTTTTTTTTTTTCCGTCTTTTTAGGGCCACACCCGTGGCATATGGAGGTTCCCAAGCTAGGCGTCAAATTGGAGCTATAGCTGCCGGCCTACACCACAGCCCCAGCAACCCAGGATCCGAGCCTACACCACAGCCCCAGCAACCCAGGATCCAAGCTGCATCTGCGACCTACACCATAGCTCATGGCTCATAGCAGTGCCGGATCCTTAACCCACTAAGCAAGGCCAGGGATTGAACCCACAATCTCATGGTTCCTAGTCGGATTCATTGACCACTGCGCCACGACGGGAACTCCCCTCCAATTCATTTCTTGAATGAATAAGTTTTCTCACTTGTTTCCTCTTTCAATCTCTTTCCCCACCACTGTCTCTGTAGCACGGAGCCCTCCAAGATGCAAAGCCCAGGGTGGTGCCAGATCGGCTGAGCCAGGCTGAGAAAGTGGGATTTATTCCGGGAGAAGGGAGAGGCCCATTGTCCCCAGGGCATTAAAGCTGTCATGCTGGAGTTCCCATTGTGGCCCAGAAGAGTGCAGGGCCATGCGCTTTCCCCAGCGAGTTTAGTTGCAGTGGCTGTGACCGTCCACAGAGCCCCAGCACCTCCACCAGCAGCCTGACTTGCGGCCTAAAATCCCCCGTGGGAGCCCCCATATTTGCGTCAAGCATTGTCCTGGGGCCCGTGTGTTGAGAGGGGCAGAGAGACAAGCTTGACAGGCATGGGGTAGCCTCAGACTCCCAGAAGAGCCAAGAAAGCAGGGAGCCCAGAGGTCAGTGAGCGACAGGGCGGCCAGAGGGGAGAGGCCCTTGCCTGGGGGCCCCAGAGGGTTGGGTTCAGTCGGGCAGCCAAGAGCAGGCCCCGCTTCCCCCGCCCCACCGCCCCCTCCTTCTGCCCCTGCCCTGGGCGCCTCCTGAGAGGTAGTTTCTGGAAGGAGGGGGGCCTGGAGTGGCAGGGATAGTGGGTGGGGGCTGGGAACATCTCCCGCCCCCCGGGTCACCCTTCCAGAAGGTGCTGTGGGCCGCAGCGGATTAATGGTGCAGAGGGCACCCATTTCCTCTGGGGACGGGCCGCACCACACAGCCTTCATTGTCGGCCGCCCTTATCTCGGGAAGTTCCGCTCCCCCCATCCGCCCCATCGGCCCATCCGGAGGAGGAGGCAGTTGGGCCCTGACGCCCCAGGCCTCACCTTTCTTGGTCTCTTGGAGGCCGGAGAGCTCAGCAGGACTGGATCTTTACAGGCTTGATCTGCGTCCCCCCCACTCCTCTGGGAAGTCTGGGCTTCCCCTGAGGGCCGGGGCCCCCCGAGAGCGTGGAGCTCAGCCAGGCTGGGGTCTCAGCAGAGTTTCAGAAAAGAACACGTGGGGGAGTCAAGGATGGGCTGGGAGGGGGGAGGCTTGACCTGGGCGGGGGGAGGCAGTGCCCTTGGGGGGAGGGGGCGGCTGCCCTCAGGGATCCCCCATGGGCTAGCGCAGGGGGAAGTCGGGGGGCATCTTCCTCTGCCTCGACGCCCCCCCCCGCCCCCCAGGAGGAGTGCACACAGCCCCTGCCACCTGGCTCCTCTGGCTGAGTGTCCTCCTCAAGGTGCTGGCACCCACTCTAAGATGCTTCATGGGTACCCCTAACTCCTCCAGGAAGCCCTCCCTAACTCCAGCTAGTCAGAGCCCCCTGCCCCAGGCTCAGTACCCTTCAGCCCCTGAGCCTCCACGCCCCCCTCAGAACCCTGAATACCTGTGAGGATGCAGGTCTGCCCCCCCAGTGAGACTGGACATGCTTTGATGGGGGGGGACCCCCATAGTGCCCAGCCTTGCCCCACCCCCGCCCTCTGCAGCCTGGCAAGGAGTTGGACCCACGTGCTCCAGCCCAGCCCCCTCCCCAGCCATGTCCCCCGTCCATAGGCACCCTAGGGCCCCTCTCCCTTCAGCCCTCCTGCCCTCTCACTACCACGCTTTGATCAAGGACGTCCTGCCACCTGAAATGGCCTTTCCATGCGTCCCTCGGTGAAATCCCAGCCACTCCTTAGGGACCACTCAGCTGCCACCCGTTCTTGGAGTCCTTCTGAGCCCACCACTGATGTGGGGACGCCGGCAAATGTCTCCCTCCCTTTTTGATTACAGCAGCTCTGTTCAATAAATAGTCTGATTAAAAGGGTCCCAAGTTTAAAAAAAAGTTTAAAACAACTGTATTTGTCCATCCTGACCCTTCCCAGATGAAGAGACCCCTCATCTGATACTTTAGGAAGAGTCTAGAAAATAGCAGATTTTCATTTTAACAGCAGCGTTCATTCTTTTCACGCTAAAGAAGTGACTTAATGGGGGTAATTCCGGCAGCGTGAGAATGTGATGAGGCAGTGATATTTTGGGTGTATCCGGGATCCTACATCCTACCCTGAAGGCAGCTTCCTGAGAGGGCTGGCTTTCCAGAAGCCCTCTCTCTCACCCCACAATCCACCAACTCTTGGAACGAAACATTTAGAAGCGTGGAAATCTTAGGAGGCATCAGGGCTTCCTGCAGGAGGAGGGGGAGGGGGCGGGTGGCGGGGAGGGGCGGCTGGAGGCCAGTGACCCCAGGTGCCCAGGCCTTGAGCACAGGTCTGGAGCTGACTTGAGAGCGACAGCAGCGTCGCCACCTGCTCCCGGCTCTGGCAGCCTGGAGATCAGACCTCTTGGCTCTGTTCTCATCTTAGGTGGAGGGCATGGTGGCTCCTTACCCACAGACAGCCAAAGGCACAGTCTAGGGGAGAGATGGTGTGGCTTGAAGTGGGCAGCTCTCGGGGTGTGGGGTGTGTGTGTGTGTGTGTGTGTGTGTGTGTGTGTGTGTTGTGAGAGAGAGAGATGTGATCGTCTCCCAATGGCACCTGTCCCACAAAGGAGAAAACAGAGGCCGCCCAGCATCCAATCAGGGACCCAGTGGGGTCCAGAGGCAAGCCAGACCCCTGTCCTTAGCCCACCAGCAAGGCCTGTGTGTCTAAGGCTTCCTGCCCTACTTCCCCCAGTGCCCCCGAGACCTCCTGGGTAGGCTGGGAGGACAGGAGCCCTCTCCGTGGGCCGCCAGGCTCATCCCCGCCCCTGCCTCTCCCATTCAGGCCCCAGGAAGGCTGGAGCCCTGCGGATGCCCAGGAAGGTGCCTGGCCTGGGCTGGCCAGACGGAGAGGCCTGGGCTGCCGGGGCCTCTGTAGGCTGAGGCCCTGGGAGGATGGAGGCCTCCACACCAAGCTTCCATGTGCTGGAAGGCAGGCAGAGCCAGGAGTACCGCTCAGGGTCCTCAGAGGCGAAAAGGCCCAGAGAGGGCCATGTCCTGCCTAAGGCTGCACAGTGAATTTGAGGACACACCATGGAAAACTCTGTAAAGGATGTAGCTTCCTCACCCATCCTCACCCCAGCGCCCCCTGCAGGCTGGGAGGGAGGCAGGACTCACCATCTCCATTTTACAGAGAGAGCCAAGGGTCAGAGGGAGGCAGTGATTTGCACAGACCCTGCGAGAGACAGGTGGTACGTGAATCCAGGTCTGTCTCACTCCGTACATTTTTTTTTTTGTCTTTTGCCTTTTCTAGGGCTGTTCCCACGGCACATGGAGGTTCCCAGGCTAGGGGTCCAATCGGAGCTATAGCTGCCAGCCTACACCACAGCCACAGCAACACGGGGATCTGAGCCGCATCTTCAGCCTACACCACAGGTCACAGGATCCTTAACCCACTGAGCAAGGCCAGGGATTGAACCTGCAACCTCATGGTTCTTAGTCAGATTCGTTAACCACTGCGCCACGACGGGAACTCTTCACCCCGTATTTTGAGGTCCTTCCCACCTCCCATTCTCTCTCTTTCACTCAGTGACTGCTCATCCATCAGCAGACTTTTCCAGAGCTTAGTCTGGAGTAGAGGACTCAGGGAGGAACTGGCCACATTCTCTGCCCTCAACGGGCTCCTTGTCTGAAGTGGCCAGAAATAATACATGCATGTGAAGGACAGCAATGAGAAAGAGGGAGGAGAGGTAGGGGACAGTGGGCTGAAGTCAAGGAAGACTGCCTGCAGGAGGTGGCATTTCCAGAATTGTTTGAATGAGAGGAATAGAGAAGGTGTGGCTGGGGAGCAGGCTGGAGGAAGCAAGGAAGGAAGTAGAGTGACAGCCTATGTGTCTCATAGCAGGGATAGCAGAGCCGTTCTTCAGAGGCTGTAATGTGGTGGAAAGAGCCCTCGGTGGCTGGTCAGACAGTCCCAGGAGAGGTTCGTGCTTCTCACTTTGAATCTTCAGCCCCTAAGAATGGGTCTGGCATCAGGAGTCAGCTGAATAACAACGGAATGACCTTAATTCCAACCATCACTAGCCAAGTGTCCTTGGGCACGTCACTCCACTCCCACGGCCTCAGTTTCCTTCTCGGGGAAATGGGGAGAA